>NC_057814.1:45247283-45547283 GCF_018294505.1 Triticum aestivum | reverse complement strand
TTATATTCATATGATCGAGAATTTGAGATACATTATTAAACCCCAAAAAAACTATTTCTGGCGGCAGCGGAGGCGGCGTGCCGCGCCGTCGCTGTTGTTGTCGTCCTTCGGGATGCCGTTGTTGAAGTCTTCAAGGCAGCACAAAATGTTCTTCAGTTGTAAATCAAACATCATGTCATCGCGCGATCGATGGGCAGGGCGCGGGAGGACGGCAACTGGCACCGCTGAGAGGTAGCGGTCGACGGTAGCGTCCCATGCCGCTGGGGGGGGGGGCACGGGCACGGGCGCGACGGGTGCAACCAAACGCACGGGGACCAGCGCCGCGGTGGGTGGAGGGGCGCACACGGGCGCGGCGGGTGCAGCCAAACGCACAGGGGCCGGCGCCACGGTGGGTGGAGGGGCACGCACGGGCATGTGCACGGGCGCTGGCGCTGGCATGTACACGAGCTCGCGCGGGTCTACGGAGACCTCGCTGACGCCCGCGGCTTCCAACTCTTCGATAGTGCTCGGCGACCAGCCCGTTAATGCTACGGGGATGGTCACTGGCGCGGGCACAGGGATGGGAGCTGGGACGGGAGCGGGGGCAGCAACCGCTGTGGCCAGCTCGTTCTGGGCCATGGCCATGAGCCCCATTCCTCCTTATTTTCTATCTCCTCCGGCTCGGAGTCTACTTCACGAAACTTGATGTCTAGTGGCAGATGATCATTCTGCGCCATGGCGCTGGAGGTCTGCGGGGGGGGGGGGGGGGGGAGGGGAATGGGAGGTGAACAGTGAGCCTGCGCAGCGTACAGCTTGCATGCTTCCCGGTGAGCCTGCGCATGGGAGGACGGCTTGCACGCCTCTCGGCCAGCCTGCGCACCGGGATGCGCTCGCACGCCTCCCATTCAGTCAAGGTCAAGCAGCTGCCCACACGGCACCTCCTACAACCATTAAAACCAAGACATGTGGCGTCACGTGAATGGTTAACAGAACGCACACGTTTTGAATTATACAAACGTTTGAGATATTAAAGTGGCAGCTATTTTTTCAAAATTCCTTTGTTGGCCGTCATTATTCGATTGCGCCTTCTCTCAAACTGGACACGGAAAATACCACATCATGTCGGGTGCCATTCCATGATAGCATGCCAAGTTTCATGAATTTCAGACAAGTTTTGGATTTACTAGAATTAAAAAACCAGGCATGTCAATGTTTTGTCGGCAATCAACGGTGCCCCGGTGTTTGAAATTCATTCCCATTTCTTGCATGGGACCTAAGCATGCACCCAAGGACACAGATTTGATTTTTCAACCAATTTATATGCACTGGAGCAGGTGCATGTAGTTCAAATTTTAATTATGCACATAAATGCATTGAAAACTCAGTTAATGCATAAAAATGTCCAAAAGAACCCCGACAAATCACAAAATTGACACAACACTCCTGTTGTTCTATGTTGACACGAGAAATTTTTTGGAAGCAATAAGAGGCAGTGGATATGGTTTCGTCCCCAAAGGTGGGACGTTCCCTACCGAAACCATGGCGTGTTGTGAGAAGCTCTGGTTTGTGAGAAGCATATACCCAAACCTGCCCCAAACGGGACAAAAATATTACCACGACATGTTGATGCCGCTCCAAGAAAGCATGCCAAGTTTCATGAATTTCAGATGGGTTTTGGATTTACTAGAATCTAAAACCGAGGCATCTCAATGTTTTGCCGGCAATCAACAGGGCTCGCGTGTTTGAAATTCATTCCCATTTCTTGCATGGGACCTAAGCCTGCACCCAAGGACACATATTTGATTTTTCAACCAATTTATATGCACCGGAGCATGTGCATGTAGTTCAAATTTGAATTATGCACATAAATGCATTGAAAGCTCAGTTAATGCATAAAAATGTCCAAACAAACCCCTAAAAATCCCAAAAATTGACACAACACTCCTGTTATTCTATGTTGACACGAGAAAATTTTGAAAGCAATAAGAGGCAATGTATATCGTTACGTCCCCAAAAGGTGGGACGTTCCCTACCGAAACCATCATGCTTGTTGTGAGAAACTCTGATTTATGAGAAGCATATACCCGAACCTGACCCAAATGGGACAAAGTTTTTAACAAGGCATGTTGATGCCGCTCCATGATAGCATGCCAAGTTTCATGAATTTCAGACGAGTTTTGGATTTACTAGAATTTGAAAACCAGGCATCTGAACGTTTTGCCGGCAATCAACACTGCCCTGGTGTTTGAATTTCATTCCCATCTCTTGCATGGGACCTAGAAATTTACCCGAGGACACATATTAGATTTTTCAACCAACCTTAGTGCATTGGAGGATGTGCTTGTAGTTCAAATTTGAATTATGCACATAAATACCCTAGAAAACCCAGTTAATGCATAAAAATGTCCAAACGAACTCCGAAAAATCACAAAAATTGACACAACACTCCTGTTGTCCTATGTTGACACTAGAATTTTTTGACAGCAATAAGAGGCAATGGATATCGTTTTGTCCCCAAAGGTGGGACGTTCCCTACCGAAACCATCATGCTTCTTGTGAGAAGCTCTGGTTTGTGAGAAGCTTATACCCGAACCTGCCCCAAATGGGACAATTTTTTTAACACGGCATGTTGATGCCGCTCCATGATAGCATGCCGAGTTTCATGAATTTTAGATGAGTTTTGGATTTACTAGAATTTGAAAACCAGGCATCTCAACATTTTGCCGACAATCGACAGTGCCCTGGTGTTTGAATTTCATTCCCATCTCTTGCATGGGACCTAGAAATTCACCCAAGGACACATATTAGATTTTTCAACCAACCTTAGTGCATTGGAGCATGTGCTTGTAGTTCAAATTTAAATTATGAACATAAAATGCCTAGAAAACCCAGTTAATGCATAAAAATGTCCAAACAAACCCCGAAAAATCACAAAAATTGACACAACACTCCTGTTGTTCTATGTTGACACTAGAATTTTTTTGAAAGCAATAAGAGGCAATGGATATTGTTTCGTCCCCAAAGGTGGGACGTTCCCTATCGAAACCATCATGCTTGTTGTGAGAAGCTCTGGTTTGTGAGAAGCTTATACCCGAACCTGCCCCAAATGGGACAAATTTTTACCATGGCATGTTGATGCCTCTCCATGATAGCATGCCAAGTTTCATGAATTTTATGAGTTTTTGATTTACTAGAATTTGAAAACCAGGCATCTCAACGTTTTGCCGGGAATCAACAGTGCCCTGGTGTTTGAATTTCATTCCCATCTCTTGCATGGGACCTAGAAATTCACCCACGGAAACACATGTGATTTTTCAACCAACTTTAGTGCATTGGAGTATGTGCTTGTAGTTCAAATTTGAATTATGCACTTAAAATGCCTAGAAAACCCAGTTAATGTATAAAAAAGGCCAAACGAATCCCGAAAATTCCAAGATTGAACACAACACTCCTGTTCTTCTATGTTGACACTAGAAATTTTTTGAAAGCAATAAGAGGCAACGGATATCGTCCCGTCCCCAAAGGTGGTACGTTCCCTATCGAAACCATCATGCTTGTTGTGAGAAGCTCTGGTTTGTGAGAAGCTTATACCCGAACCTGCCCCAAATGGGACAAAATTTTCACTACGGCATGTTGATACCGCTCCATGATAGCATGCCAAGTTTCATGAATTTCAGACGAGTTTTGGATTTACTAGAATTTAAAAACCAGGCATCTCAATGTTTTGCCGGCAATCAACCGTGCCATGGTGTTTGAATTTCATTCCCATCTCTTGCATGGGATCTACAAATTCACCCAAGGACACACATGTGATTTTTCAAGCAACTTTGGTGCACTGGAGCATGTGCTTGTAGTTCAAATTTGAATTATGCACATAAAATTCCATTGCCGCTGTGACCCCGTATTGTAATTCAAATCAAGTAGATCCCACACAGTTTATTCTCACCAACCATGTGAGATGTAGTACAAAATATCTTGGAGCACCGTCGGTGTATAGTACGCCTATGGCTTACGCAAGAAGGTGCGTCGGCTACAGTCCACAGCCGGCGTGTCAAGCACACTAGCTCGCTCCACCAAAACTACCGCCACTGCATCCCTCGCAATCTCGAAAATATCTACCGCCTAGAAGGTTTTAATGTTTGATAGCACACGATTAGTATGTGCGGGCTGTGTGCGATGTCTGTTACTCCCGCTCTGCTTCAGTCCCTTGATTCAAATTTTCAGTAGCCCCGGCATTTTACTCCCGCCTCTGCATCCCTCGCAATCTCAAAAATATCTGCTCGCCCTTGATCCAAATTTTTAGTAGCCCCGCCTTGTTACTCCCGCCTAGTAAAATTTTCAGTTGCCACAGTATTTCCTCAAACACTACCTCCGCTCACACAGACACACACAACCCTCGAAACCATTGGTAGGTCGCCGCCATCGCCGGCGCCTCCATCCTCAACCTCTGCCTGTGTGTCGGGGAGCTCGAGTAGCCAATGGCCAAAAATAGGTTTATCACGGCCTTTTCGCCCGACGCCGGTGACGTGGCCGCCGAGGTGTCCCCATCGTCCTCCGCGTGCCCGATCCGCCGTCGCTGGTCCCTAGATCCGCCAGCCGCCGCGCCCCTACGCTGGTTCGAGGACTTCCCCGTCCTCCCTCAGACCCGACAGCCGACTAAGTCCTACTTCATGGTCCGGCAGCGACGGTCGGGGACGTGGGTCGCCGAGATTACAGATCGAGAGACCGACACCCGTCGGTGGCTCGGTAGCTTCCACACGGCCGAGCTCGCGGCCATAGAGTACGACCGCTGGCAGGTCCGCTACCACGGCGCGGCGGCTATGCTCAATTTCCCCTTCGGCACACGTCCGGTCCACCTCGTTCCGCCGGAGCCAGGGGTGGTGACCTCGGCTATGGCGCGGGAGGACCACGAGGCGTGGGAGCGCCTCAAGGCCGAAGCCGCCGACGAGGCCTACATGCAAGAGCTCCGCCGGCAGCACCCGAAGCTCGTGGAGGCGGAGCGGGCGATCTTTGCAGGCGCGGAGGGTGGCGAGGTTATCGCGCTCTCCTCTGATGACGAGGTCGAAGGCGGCGAGGACGGCGGCGCGGAGGGCGGCGAGGTTATCGCACTCTCCTCTGATGACGAGGTCAAAGGCGGCGGTGACGGCGGCGCGGAGGGCGTCGAGGTGGGCCCCGAGGACGAGGAGATCGACGTCGACGAGTGGAGGAGTGCCTTTCCCAACGACCCCGACGACGGTACTGGCCCGGACCCGGCTCGTGGCACACCGTACATGACGCGGAAGGATTGGCTCGACCTCTACTTCGACCGAAAGTAGTTTAGCTTAGTTTAAATTTATGTTTTATGTTCGGTTATGCAAAACTATCTATGTTTATGTTTGAATGCATGCTACTTTCGGTTGAACCTGCTTTGAACTTGATCAAATTTAAGTTTACAACCTTAAGTTTAGGGGTCGACTAGAAAAGGCCAAAAATTGCTGGAGTATATACATACATATATCCACTAAGGGTTTTAGTCCTTTAACTTCTTAAGGATCGCCTAGAGATGTCCGTATGACTTGTTTATTTCAGTTCTTCACAATGTGATGCTCTATATGTGCAACTATTTTTTGTGCAGTTCAATTTCATCAATAACAGTTTCAACAATACCACTATGAATTACGATATTTGGTTGCTGTTAAGCATATTGCAGTTAACATGCCTTTTCGTTTTTCAATTGTTGTTTAGCAACATGCATTATACTAAATGACTAAATATGCAATCCCAGGCTACATAGCAACAAGGAAGAGTGTTACCTTAATGTTCTGATGATGTCTAGATATACATGTAATAAAATCTTATATAATGGGATGGATGGAGTGTTGTACTACATCATTTTTCAATTGTTGTTTAGCTTCTAATATTAACTTGGTGCTTTTAGGTACATATATCATTGCCAAAGATCCACACTTCGACCCTTTCTGCGTCTGGGGCAATGAGATATTCATGAACCAGCATCAAGTGAGGAAACTGATAAAGATTGTTACTAAAATGGGTCAAAAGATGTCAATCGAATTATTTGTTTACACTTTATGCAAGACAACAGTGAACTGCAGGATGGTAAGTAAGAACCCTGTAGCCTTCTTTTTACTGCCCGTAATGAGTTGTGTTAGATGACAATATCTGAACCTTTTTTCTTTTGCAGTGGATTGATACGTCTCCAACGTATCTATGATTTTTGATTGCTCCATGCTATATTATCTACTCTTTTGGACATTAGTGGTCTTTTGTTTTCTTTCGCTAACGGAGCTCACGAGATTTTCTGTTGAGTTTTGTGTTGTGAAGTTTTCAAGTTTTGAGTGAAAGATTTTGATGGATTATGGAACAAGGAGTGGCAAGAGCCTAAGCTTGGGGATGCCCATGGCACCCCCAAGATAATCTAAGGACACCATAAAGCCAAAGCTTGGGGATGCCCCGGAAGGCAACCCCTCTTTCGTCTACTTCCATCGGTAACTTTACTTGGAGCTATATTTTTATTCATGACATGATATGTGTTTTGCTTGGAGCGTCTTGTATGATTTGAGTCTTTTCTTTTTAGTTTACCACAATCATCCTTGCTGTACACACCATTTGAGAGAGCCATACATGATTTGGAATTTGTTAGAATACACTTTGTGCTTCGCTTATATCTTTTGAGTTATATAGTTTTGCTCTAGTACTTCACTTATATCTTTTAGAGCACGGCGGTGGATTTGTTTTATAGAAACTATTGATCTCTCATGCTTCACTTAGATTATTTTGAGAGTCTTAAATAGCATGGTAATTTGCTTAAATAATCCTAATATGCTTGGTATTCAAGATTTGTAAAAACTTTCTTATGAGTGTGTTGAAAGCTAAGAAAAGTTTGATGCTTGATAATTGTTTTGAGATATAAAGATGGTGATATTAGAGTCATGCTAGTTGAGTAGTTGTGAATTTCAGAAATACTTGTGTTAAAGTTTGTGATTCCCGTAGCATGCACGTATGGGGAACCATTATGTGATGAAGTCAGAGCATAATTTATTTATTGATTGTCTTCCTTATGAGTGGCGGTCGGGGACGAGCGATGGTCTTTTCCTACCAATCTATCCCCCTAGGAGCATGCGCGTAATACTTTGCTTTGATAACTTGTAGATTTTTGCAATAAGTATATGAGTTCTTTATGACTAATGTTGAGTCCATGGATTATACGCACTTTCTTCCTTCCACCATTGCTAGCCTCTCTAATACCGCGCACTTTTCTCCGGTATCATACACCCACCATAAACCTTCCTCAAAACAGCCACCATACCTACCTATCATGGCATTTCCATAGCCATTCTGAGATATATTGCCATGCAACTTTCCACCGTTCCGTTTATTATGACACGTTCCATCATTGTCAAATTGCTTTGCATGATCATGTAGTTGACATCGTATTTGTGGCAAAGCCACTGTTCATAATTCTTTCATACATGTCACTCTTGATCCATTGCATATCCCGGTACACCGCCGGAGGCATTCATATAGAGTCATATTTTGTTCTAAGTATCGAGGTGTAATTGTTGAGTTGTAAGAAAATAAAAGTGTGATGATCTTCACTTTTAGAGCATTGTCCCAAGTGAGGAAAGGATGATGGAGACTATGACTCCCCCACAAGTCGGGATGAGACTCCGGACGAAAAAAAAGAGAAAAGAGGCCATAAAAAAAGAGAAAAGGCCCAAATAAAAAAATGATGAGAGAAAAAGAGAGAAGGGACAATGTTACTATCCTTTTACCACACTTGTGCTTCAAAGTAGCACCATGATCTTCATGATAGAGAGTCTCTCATTCTGTCACATTCATATACTAGTGGGAATTTTTCATTATAGAACTTGGCTTGTATATTCCAATGATGGGCTTCCTCAAAATGCCCTAGGTCTTCGTGAGCAAGCAAGTTGGATGCACACCCACTTAGTTTCTTTTTTTGAGCTTTCATATACTTATAGCTCTAGTGCATCCGTTGCATGGCAATCCCTACTCACTCACATTGATATCTATTGATGGGCATCTCCATAGCCCGTTGATACGCCTAGTTGATGTGAGACTATCTTCTCCCTTTTTGTCTTCTCCACAACCACCATTCTATTCCACATATAGTGCTATGTCCATGGCTCAGGGTCATGTATTGCGTGAAGATTGAAAAAGTTTGAGAACGTCAAAAGTATTAAACAATTGCTTGGCTTGTCATCGGGGTTGTGCATGATTTAAGTACTTTGTGTGGTGAAGATAGAGCATAGCCAGACTATATGATTTTGTAGGGATAACTTTCTTTGGCCATGTTATTTTGAGAAGACATAATTGCTTTGTTAGTATGCTTGAAGTATTATTATTTTTATGTCAATATTAAACTCTTGTCTTGAATCTTTCGGATCTTAATATTCATACCACAATTAAGAAGAATTACATTGAAATTATGCCAAGTAGCGCTCCGCATCAAAAATTCTGTTTTTATCATTTACCTACTCGAGGACGAGCAGGAATTAAGCTTGGGGATGCCTGATACGTCTCCAACGTATCTATATTTTTTTTATTGCTCCATGCTATATTATCTACTGTTTTGGACATTATTGGGCTTTATTATTCACTTTTATATTACTTTTGGGACTAACCTATTAACCGGAGGCCCAGCCCAGAATTGTTGTTTTTTGCCTATTTCAGAGTTTCGCAGAAAAGGAATATCAAACGGAGTCCAAACGGAATGAAACCTTCGGGAACGTGATTTTTAGGAAGATTATGATCCAGGAGACTTGGACCCTCCGTCAAGAAACAAAAGAGGAGGCCACGAGGTAGGGGGCGCGCCTACCCCCCAGGGCGCGCCCTCCACCCTTGTGGGCCCCCTGTTGCTCCACCGACGTACTCCTTCCTCCTATATATACCTACGTACCCCCAAACGATCAGATACGGAGCCAAAACCCTAATTCCACCGCTGCAACCTTCTATACCCACGAGATCCCATCTTGGGGCCTGTTCCGGAGCTCCGCCGGAGGGGGCATCCATCACGGAGGGCTTCTACATCATCATCATAGCCTCTTCGATGAAGTGTGAGTAGTTTACCTCAGACCTTCGGGTCCATAGTTAGTAGCTAGATGGCTTCTTCTCTCTTTTTGGATCTCAATACAATGTTCTCCCCCTCTCTTGTGGAGATCTATTCGATGTAATCTTCTTTTTGCGGTGTGTTTGTTGAGACCGATGAATTGTGGGTTTATGATCAAGATTATCTATGAACAATATTTGAATCTTCTCTGAATTCTTTTATGTATGATTGGTTATCTTTGCAAGTCTCTTCGAATTATCAGTTTGGTTTGGCCTACTAGATTGATCTTTCTTGCAATGGGAGAAGTGCTTAGCTTTGGGTTCAATCTTGCGGTGTCCTTTCCCAGTGACAGTAGGGGCAGCAAGGGACGTATTGTATTGTTGCCATCGAGGATAACAAGATGGGGTTTTCATCATATTGCATGAATTTATCCCTCTACATCATGTCATCTTGCTTAAGGCGTTACTCTGTTTCGATGAACTTAATACTCTAGATGCATACTGGATAGCGGTCGATGAGTGGAGTAATAGTAGTAGATGCAGGCAGGAGTCGGTCTACTTGTCTCGGACGTGATGCCTATATACATGATCACACCTACATACTCTCATAACTATGCTCAATTCTGTCAATTGCTCAACAGTAATTCGTTCACCCACCCTAAAATACTTATGCTCTTGAGAGAAGCCACTAGTGAAACCTATGGCCCCTGGGTCTATCTTCATCATATTAATCTTCCAACACTTAGTTATTTCCTTTGCTTTTTACTTTGCTTTTATTTTACTTTGCATCTTTATCACAAAAATACCAAAAATATTATCCTATCATATCTCACTCTCGTAAGTGACCGTGAAGGGATTGACAACCCCTTATCACGTTGGTTGCGAGGATTTATTTGTTTTGTGTAGGTGCGAGGGACTCGCGCGTAGCCTCCTACTGGATTGATACCTTGGTTCTCAAAAGCTGAGGGAAATACTTACGCTACTTTGCTGCATCACCCTTTCCTCTTCAAGGGAAAACCAACGCAGTGCTCAAGAGGTAGCATGGATCCTGAAGCAGTTTACTCAAGATTACCTCTCATTAAGCAACACCTCATCCCCTTTTAATAGTATTGGCTTTCCTATGGACTCAATGTGATCTTGGATCACTAAAATGAAATGTAGAGTCTTGAGCTTTAGAGCTTGAGCCAATCTTTTGTCCTTAGCATTTTGAGGGGTCGACATTCCTAATCCATGCCATGCCAATCATTGAACTTTCCTGAAATATTTATCTTGAAATAGCATTAGTTCAATGAGCTATATGTTGTTAATAATTACCAAAACCACCCAGGGATAGTTGCACTTTCACCCTTCCTAAAATGATGATGAATTGTAGTTACAAAGTTGACTAAAAATATAGTTTGTTGGTTTCTAATAGAGTTTTTGCTTTATACTTCGATTATGTGATGAACTATTACTTATTCATGGGAAGTATATGATAAAAGTCCTATGTTTAATTTTGTTGGTGTTATAATAATCAACATTATGGTTCTATGTCCGTATTTTGTTTTTATCGACACCTCTCTCTCAAAGCATGTGGACATGTTTTTCGATTTCGGTTTTCGCTTAAGGACAAGCGAGGTCTCAGCTTGGGGGAGTTGATACGTCCATTTTGCATCATGTTTTCTTGCTTTTATTTATGATGTTTTTATCCACAATAATGCTTTTTGGAGTAATTCTAATGCCTTTTCTCTCATAATTTGCAAGGTACACACCAAGAGGGAGAATTCTGGCAGCTGGAAATTTGGACCTGAAAAAGCTACGTCAGGCCACCTATTCTGCACAACTCGAAATGAGATGAAACTTCACGGAGATTTTTTATGGATTATTTAAGAAATACTGGGGCCAATAAACACCAGAGGGGGGCCACCAGGTGGGCACAACCCACTTGGGCGCGCCAGGCCCCCAGGCGTGCCTTGGTGGGTTGTGGCCTTCTCGGCCCACCTCCGGTGCCCATCTTCTGGTATATAAGTCATTTTGACCTAGAAAAAATGAGGAGAAGACTTTCGGGATGAAGCGCCGCCGTCTCGAGGCGGAACTTGGGCAGGAGCACTTTTGCCCTTCGGCGGAGCGATTCTGCCGGGGGAACTTCCCTCCCAGAGGGGGAAATCATCCTCATCATCATCACCAACAACTCTCCCATCTTGGGGAGGGAAATCTCCATCAACATCTTCACCAGCACCATCTCATCTCAAACCCTAGTTCATCTCTTGTATTCAATCTTGTTACCGGAACTACAGATTGTTGCTAGGGGGTCACTAGTAGTGTTGATCACATCTTGTAGTTGATTACTGTATGGTTTATTTGGTGGAAGATTATATGTTCAGATCCATGATGCTATTTAATACCCCTCTGATCATGAGCATGTTTATTATTTGTGAGTAGTTACCTTTGTTCTTGAGGTCACGGGATAAATCATGTTGCAAGTAATCATGTGAATTTAAGATGTGTTCAATATTTTGATAGTATGTATGTTGTGATTCCCTTAGTGGTGTCATGTGAACATCGACTACATGACACTTCACCATATTTTGGGCCTAAGGGAATGCATTGTGGAGTAGCAACTAGATGGTGGGTTGCGAGAGTGACAGAAACTTAAACCCCAGTTTATGCGCTGTTCCGTAAGGGACCGATTGGATCCTAGAGTTTAATGCTATGGTTAGAATTTATTCTTAATACTTTTCTCGTAGTTGCGGATGCTTGCGGGAGGGTTAATCATAAGTAGGAGGTTTGTTGAAGTAAGAACAGCACCTAAGAAACGGTCCAACCACATATCAAATTATCAAAGTAGCGAACACAAATCGAACCAACATGATGAAAGTGACTATATGAAATTCCCGTGTACCCTCAAGAACGCTTTGCCTATCATAAGAGACCGTGTTGGCCTGTCCTTTGCCTCGAAAGGATTGGGCTACCTTGCTGCACTTTTGTTACTACTATCGTTACTTGCTCGTTACAAATTATCTTGCTATCAAAATACTACATTACTTACAATTTCAGCACTTGCAGACATTACCTTACTGAAAACTACTTGTCATTTCCTTCTGCTCCTCGTTGGGTTCGACACACTTACTTATCGAAAAGAGCTAGAATTGGTCCCCTATACTTGTGGGTCATCAAGGCTATTTTCATCTGCATGCCTTCTGCATCTAGGAGAGCACAATAGGGCCATTCCGCTTCACCTTGTTCAGCAACTAGAATGTCTGTCGCCTCTTTCTTTACCATCTGTAATAGTACAAGTATAGAACCCTGGTACATCATTCTTTATTTGGTGCTTCTGTAATTCTTAAACATATGTACATGTGAATCGAATAATGCATTGGTTGTTTGAA
Source organism: Triticum aestivum (assembly GCF_018294505.1). NCBI lineage: Eukaryota > Viridiplantae > Streptophyta > Magnoliopsida > Poales > Poaceae > Triticum > Triticum aestivum. Next base: position 45,534,867 of record NC_057814.1, on the reverse strand, counting down.
CCTGATGGATATGAATAAAGCTATAGCCTACTTTCAAGTTTAAATTAGGTACAATTTTAAATAGCAGCAATGAAATTAGGGCGAAATTACGTTGTGCAGGTCATTACGGCACACACGGTTGGTAAAACACAAACGTTTGCGATATACACCATAATACGAGACGGTTCACAGAGAGGAAACATGTGCAAGCATGCACACAGTTGTCGTTCGCAAAGCGTGTGTGATGTCAGACACTATCACATATGGTGCGGGAAAACTAAATGTGTGTGATTGTCTGCCTATCATACACGGTTTATAATCATGAACTGTTTGTGATGTGCCAGGCATCTTAAGTCTCCCGTGCCTGGAATCTGCCTAGAATATGCCTGGAAAGCTCCTGTGCCTGGAATCTGCCTGGTTTTAGGCAGAACCACAAAACTCCGACTGCGATGGCAATGCGAGCACAAACGAGTAGCAAGGATGAAGCGTTTGGGATATTCGTGATATCGGAAACGGTTATATAGGGACAACTGTATGCATCAAGGCTCCCTATCCCCGACGGTTTCTCGGTCGTGTGGGAAGGACCCCCCTATCGCCCACACTCACTAGGCGACGGCTCCAAATGCCGTCGCGGAAAGGGGTTAAAAGCCGTTTGTTTAGGACCGTCGCGCACCAGTGTTGAATGCTCATGTCAATATGAGTCCTATAAGATATTTTGAAATGTATATCTTGTGTTGCTCAAATAGGATATGTGCTTGCCCAAGTGGCCGGTCATGTTTGCAGGTTACACCTCCGAGTGGCCTATGTTTTGACGGAGTGTTGATTCATTTCCGTTCCGGCAAATTTCAGGCGCTCGATATGTCCTAATTTAGCAAAGGTCCTGTCGGATTTTTTCCGTGAATTTTGGCATGACTTGTGCCAGAATATGTAGGAAATATCGAGTGCCCCGGATTTGTGTGTTGAGTTTCCTGGTAGTTGCCTTCGATCTATTTTCAATTAATGTTTCAACTATGAACATAGGAAATGTCTGACGACGAAAAGGATTTCGGTATTAATGTTTCAAGTTTGAACATAGCGCGGCCTGTGCGACAGAATCTTCCTAGATGATGATAGGCACTTCAGCATCAAGCTGGACGAGAATTTCGAAGTGGATACAGTAAGTCACAACGACAAGTCTTTTTTCGTAATTAAGCATGACATCTGCTTCATTTGCTTCAACTTATAATTTAATTTTTTTACTATTCTACTAGCGTATCCCCTGCCATGCAAGGGTTTTTGTCTTGGATAAGATAGGTTTCAGTCCTATGAAAACTACTATGGAGGTAACGAGAGTTTACTTGAAGACCGAGCATGGTTATACTTTCCAAGCAAAATTATACAATGCAGACACCTATACCTATTTTGAATGCAAAACTTGGCAAGCACTATGCAAGACTTATGCATTTGAGCCTGATATGGTTATCACCTTTGATATTCGTCCGAAAGATGATATTGAAGGTAATATCGACATCTGGGTCGATGTGCAGACGCCTCCAGTTATACCATTATGTGAGTTTCTCAACCATATTTATGTCCTCGATATTGTTTATTCAAAAATAGTTGACAACTAATTTCTATTGATAGCTTATTTCCATTCAAGCAAACATGTCCGGCGCTTGGTAGACATGACCGTCCACTGTCCCGGGGCTGAACTAAACTGCGAGGAGATAGGTCATTATGTTTCATGGCTTGAGGATCTTCATACTGTCAAGACAAATTATTTTCCTGGACTTAAAAATCTTAGTACTCAAAACGTGCGACCAATAGTGTTCGTATTGAACTACGGTCACATCTATTTAGGAAAGATGGTAAAATGTTTACTATTTGTCCTCAGTGCATCTTTTCCATACATTATTTTTTAAGCTAAACTTCATTGCAAAGTATGTTACTATACGATGTTCTTCAACAGGGACTCCCGATGAATGTTGTGCCTCATTGGATCAAGACTAAAGGTCGCATGAGAATGGTTAGCTTACGACCAAGACATCCTACAATGCACTTTAGTGCATTCAGGATTTCTAAAAGCGAGGAATGCTTAATAGTGAAAGACTGGAGCAAAATTGTGAACAATCGCAGAGAAGTACTTGGGGGCAGCAATCATAAGCGCAACCCACGATTAGGAGACAGGTTCAACTGCATGCTCCAACATGATGAAGCAAGAGTGCTACACATGTTTTATGCTATTTTATCTGAGAGAGAGAGAGAGAGCAGCAAGAGTGATTAGCTAGCTAAAAATGAGTTTGAAGATGATGATGTGCTACACTATGACTATGATGATTAAATAGCTAGTGTTGGTGGTAATGACTATGATGATTATTATTAGCTAGTGTTGGTGGTGATTAGATAGCTACCGCAGCTAGTGTTGGTGGTGATTAGCCAACTAGAATGAGTTTGAAGATGATGATGTGCTACACTATGACTATGATGATTAAATAGCTACTGTTGGTGGTAATGACTATGATGATGATTAAATAGCTTGTGTTGGCGGATTAGATTCAAGTGGAGGCAACATGTGGTGCACATCGAAAGTACTACTAGTCCAAACTAGATCATGTTTGGATTAGTAGTATACTTTTGACATTCACCACATGTTGCCCCCACTTGAACCTAATCCACCTTCATTTGACACACTGTTATGGACATAATGATATAACAACCTCATAATTGGTATTATACCAAAATTTGTATAACGGCGTATAAATACAGTAAAAAATAAAAAAATAAAAAAATAATACTAGTAGCGATGGAGAGTAAACACGCTACTACTAGCTATATTAGCAGTAGCGCGGGAGTGAACAAACGCTACGGCTATATGACTTAGCAGTAGCGTGTGTCGCACGCGCTACTGCTAAGGAATAGCTGTAGCGCCTTGCTAGTAGCGCAGTGTCCCGCGCTACTAGTAGGCATTAAACCCGCGCTACTACTAGGGTTTTCCCTAGTAGTGGTATAGCCCCTGTTTTTTTCTTCTGTTTTTTGTTATATCCTTGCATTTTCAAAAGACATAAATTATATATATAGTTTCAACCTCAAACATAGCCCATGTATCCATCATCTAGCAGTCCAGCAATGCAACAGAACACATAGGGTATTAAAACATCCAATACATACATAGTTTCACGGAGTTCATCAACATACATACATAGTTTCACAGAGTTATTCAACATACATTGTTTATCAACACAAAGTCAAAACAGAAACTAAAACTAGCAGTCCATCAATCCAGCTTCCATGAAGTGAATCAAATTTGCAAAAATGGGAGTAAGCAAGTTAGAAGAAGAAGAAGAAGAAGACTAGAAGAAGAAGAAGAAGACTAGAAGAAGAAGAAGGTTTTTACCCTTTTCCTTCTCATTCTTCTTCTTTTATTCTTTCTTTTTCTTCTTTTTCTTCTTCTATTCTTTCTTTTTCTCCTCCTCCTTGTTTTTCTTCTTCTCATTCCTTATTTGTGTCATTTTAGAGCTTACATAGGTAATTATACCATTTTTAGCTAACTAAGCTTATTATGTCAATTTGGAGGAAATTAAGGTAAGTATAGGTCATTTTTGTGCTAACATAAGTAATTATGCCATTTTCCGCTAACATAGGTAAAATGGATCATTTTGGAGCTAACCTAGCTAAAATGGATCATATTGGAGCTAACGTAGGTAAAATGGATCATATAGGAGCTAACCTAGGTAAACTTGCTCATTTTGGAGCTAACCTAGGTATAATGGATCATATTGGAGGAAACCTAGGTCAAATGGGTCATTTTTTAGCTAACTTAACTAATTATGCAATTTTTTTGTTAACTAATCATATTATGCCATTTTTGACATAAGTAAACTAAGTATAGGTCTTTATTTAGCTAACCTAGGTAACTAAGCATATTTGAGCTAATTTAGTTAAGTATAGATCATTTTGGAGCTAAGTAAGCTAATTATGTCATTTTGTAGGAAGATTGGCTAAGTCTAGGTCATTATGGTTACCATTTTGGAGGAAATAAAGCTAAGTCTAGGTCTTTATGCATTTGGTAGGCAAAACACTAGAGAAATGTTACCGTCATCACGGAGGTGAAGGGCCGGTCGGGTTTACGCCAGTGTCAGGCAGAGAAGGACCGGACGGGGTCGGGGTTGCGCCAGTGAGAGACGGAGAAGGATCGGTCGATGCTTGTCGGGAGGCATGCTGCACCAAAGATAATTTTCAATGTCTTGTTAGCATGATGCAACTGAAATGTGAATACTAGTAACTAATGACCATTCAAATGGAACTCATCGTGTTCGCTATACCAATCTAAGGCATTGGCGGAGGGGTCTGACCGTTTTTCTCGCACACGGACTGCACATTTTGATTTCACGAGTCAGTCATATTAGTTAGTAATGAAACGAACATTAGATGCATGATTTGGCTAATAAGCAGGAGAAACTTACCACGAGGAGCTCGTATAGGGCCCGGTGAGACGCGTCGTTCCGGTTCCTCTCCTCCTCTAGCATCCTAGCCGTCCTCTGCTCCAGCTCAGTCTCCCTCTCCTTGGCCTGCCTGTTTGCCTCCGCCAGATCCTCCTGGGCCCTAGCCTCGATGGTGAGGTCTACTGGCCGTGGTCGAGGCGGTATGTCAGGAAGAGACCTCGCGTGGCACTTCTTGATCTCCCTGAGACTGCTAGGACAACGTATCGGTCCATCCCCAATGGCTGACGAGCCATGTTTCCTCCCCTCACTAGATAGCATCACGAGATCTGTATCAAAAGGACTCTGGCTCGGGTTGAAGTCATCCCCTTTCGTCGCCTTCCCCCAGTCTCTGTACCTCACAAGCTTGTTGTGGGAGGATATGTTGGTGAAGCTCTTTGGATGATCGAGGTCATCCTCAGAGAATGCCTTGGCCTTCTTGAACGGGGCCATATGGGCCATGGCATAGAGGTCGTACAGCGGTGGCATTTCCTTCTTGTTGTGTTTCGCCTAAAAGAGAGGAACAACATATTAGTTAAGGGCTGAAGCTAGCATGAAGAATGAAATTGCATGAATCGTTAAGGGCTGAAACCACATACCCAGTGATCCCCGTACTCAAACAGGTTGGAGCTCCCTTGATGGTGTTGCACACCTCGCATTTGGGAACGCTTATCCCTGGCCTTGTTGTGTTGGGCTAACCATTGGGGAGAGCACCACTCATCCACCAACGCCTCCCAACAGTCCATCATATCCGCACACCATCTCGGGGGCACCTAAGTTTGGCAAAGAGAAATTTCAGCGCTACGCCTACGAGTGAAATCAAGGAAACTAAGTACAAGGCCTTAAGAATAGGTAATTACCTTCATGTACGTCTCCTTACTCAGATACTTGCCGCGGCACTTCTTCTTGGCCCTCCTAATGTTATTCGAGGCGTAGTAGTCTCAAACAGCCTGCACCCTAGCCTCGTGCCGTAAGTTCTGAAGTAGGCGCTTGCACTCGGCTTCGAGAACCCTAGCCGCCTCCGCCTCGTGTTCCTCAGCAACCCTGTAGAAGGTCTGCAATCGAACAAGACAACACTGATTAGTACAATCACTAGGTAATGTTGATTTTTAATTCTGTAAAGGAGAAATTACCCAAAACCGCCGCCTCACAATGTCGGCCACCGTCTCCCACACGACACCGTCGACCCTCTCCTCTGGCGGGGCTGGGGCAGCCACGTACAGCTCCTAGCTCATTGCTAGCTGTGGAGCCTCACCCTCACCGGGGAACGTGACACACCCCTGGAAGTGGTGCCGGACTAGAGTACCAAGGACCTGGTTGGGCCGGCGGACACCATCGGGGTGTATCCAACCCCTGCCGTATGACAAGGCCAACACATTAGATATTAACTAGTCGTCAACCCGTGCATTCGCACGGACTGGTGTTTTCTTAGTGGTTCTCACACCCATTAAATTCTATTGGTTTCACTACAATATGTGCAACCTCTTGTTACCTAAAACGACAATATAATAGTGTGATGGATAGAAAAAATGAATTAAATAGTTTAGAAGCGAAAACGTTCGGTTATAGAATTCAATAACCAAAACTTAATAATGCAAATAGTAGAGGAAGTCCAATTGCATTATTTGCTATTTTGAGTTAGGTTAATGATTTTCTTTTGATTTCAATCGGAATATTGAAACAAAAACAGAATAAAAATCTAGTAGTCAAACATATACATGATAGTAAAATATGGAGAGATAGTAGTATAAGCATATGCAATTCTACTTGTACAACTTCATGAAATTTACGCCAGTGCTTAAATAGGAAATACTAAACTGCGAAACTACTAAAAATCCCAAATTACTTCCTTCAATCTTGGCAATATAATATTTTTAAGTTATAAGGGAGCTAATTGGAATTCACACTAATTTGTACTTGTTTTATTTATAACATATGTTAGATTGTAACATAATTTGATTCTTGACGATTTAGACACAAATAAGCTAACTAATATTTTACATATAACCCACGGCATTGTAACCTGCTGTTTCTGCCGCATGAGCACATAGTTGTACATCTTGAGTAGAGAAAATATTTTACATATAACCCACGGCATTGTAACCTGCTGTTTCTGCCGCATGAGCACATAGTTGTACATCTTGAGTAGAGAAAAAATGCCTTGGAGTAAAAAAAAGGCCCTAAAGTCTATTAGAAGTCTGGTCAGGCTTTAGTTTGCAACTAATTTTGTTTCACCAATTGGTTGTATCGGAACGACCTGATCTCTATCTCTATCTCTATCTCTACCTAATAATAAAGCACGGACCGTTTCTTACCCCTGAAATTTTGGTCCGTTTTGTCCGTCCACTTCGTACGTCAGTTTTCTACTGTTGTTCGTTTTCGTACGTCAATAAGCCAGCCCGAGCGAACAAACAAGGCCATGTGCTTCGGCCCAGCGAATCCGGCCCACTCTGGTGGCCTGGAAGGCAAAAAATACTTGCACGCAAGTGGAATCGATGCCAAGACCTTTCGTCGCATATACAGTATAAAGGCACCGCCAACTGAGCTAGCCTGTGTTATGTGTTGAGCGTTGCTTCCGATGAAAATAGTCCCATATCGCTCCTTTCTACCCAACCTATCTCATTTAAATACGTCTTTAATTTCATGGGTATCAGGAAGCCTTCTCAGATCATGAAAGATGAACGTGGAAGGAAGAAGAGGTTAATTACATGGGAAAAAAAAAGAAGGAAAAGAGAGGCTAATTACACGAGAAATAAAGAAGGAAAGAGATGCTAATTATATGAGAAATAAAGAAGGAAACCGAGGCAGATTACACGGGAAATAAAAGAAGGAAAGAGAGGCTAACTATCATGCGGCACAAGACGTTGGTGATCATGAATAAATGAAAAATCTATATTTAGAAGAGAAAATGATTGATCGCTGGTGGCTAATGGTGCACAATTAAAGTAGGACTTTAACTGGGTTGAAGTTGGATTAAATCCGTCATGGAGCAGAAGGACTCTAGTGTTTGTTCTATGGTTAAGCATGGCGTTGTGCCAAGGATTTTTTTTTTTTTGCAATTAATTTTTGTGATAAACATTTTTCTTTCTCCCGTTGCAACGCAGGGGCATTTTTGCTAGTACATAATCATATACCCATGAACGGTTCCGAATTAATAAATTACTATAGTACTGATACAAAACATACTCCCTCCGTTTCTTTTTAGTCTGCATATAAGGTTTGGTCAAAGTCAAGCTTTGTAAAGTTTGACTAACTTTATATTAAAAAATATCAACATTCACAATATGATATCAATATTATCAGATGCACCATGAAATGTATTTTCATACTATATAGTTTTAGTATTGTAGATGTTCATATATTTTTATATAAATTTGGTCAAATTTCGTATAGTTTCACTTTGACCAAATACGCAGAGTAAAAAGAAACAGAGGGAGTATAAACTATTAGGTTAATACATGTGCTTTCAAATATGTTGGAAATGGCATGTGCAATATTTACTGTGAACGATCTAATAAATTAGTAGTACATCACAGATAGCGTTCATGCATACGCAACCAAATTAAAAGCAACATTCTGGGTATGAACATCTGCAAGCGTACAAAAAAACAGATCTGGCGTTGGGGCATTGAACATACAGAATATATGTCATGCATTGGATAAACGTGACTCTGGATCACACGGGAATGAGAATTACCTGTAATCTAATGATTAAGCACAACGTTGATCAAAGCAAAATTTCTCAGCTGAAAATAGTCCCATATCGCTCCTTTCTACCCAACCTATCTCATTTAAATACGTCTTTAATTTCATGGGTATCAGGAAGCCTTCTCAGATCATGAAAGATGAACGTGGAAGGAAGAAGAGGTTAATTACATGGGAAAAAAAAGAAGGAAAAGAGAGGCTAATTACACGAGAAATAAAGAAGGAAAGAGATGCTAATTATATGAGAAATAAAGAAGGAAACCGAGGCAGATTGCACGGGAAATAAAAGAAGGAAAGAGAGGCTAACTATAATGGGCTATTAAACGGATTCCTGCATGTAATTTAAACGGATTACATGCGGCACAAGACGTTGGTGATCATGAATAAATGAAAAATCTATATTTAGAAGAGAAAATGATTGATCGCTGGTGGCTAACGGTGCACAATTAAAGTAGGACTTTAACTGGGTTGAAGTTGGATTAAATCCGTCATGGAGCAGAAGGACTCTAGTGTTTGTTCTATGGTTAAGCATGGCGTTGTGCCAAGGATTTTTTTTTTGCAATTAATTTTTGTGATAAACATTTTTCTTTCTCCCGTTGCAACGCAGGGGCATTTTTGCTAGTACATAATCATATACCCATGAACGGTTCCGAATTAATAAATTACTATAGTACTGATACAAAACATACTCCCTCCGTTTCTTTTTAGTCTGCATATAAGGTTTGGTCAAAGTCAAGCTTTGTAAAGTTTGACTAACTTTATATTAAAAAATATCAACATTCACAATATGATATCAATATTATCAGATGCACCATGAAATGTATTTTCATACTATATAGTTTTAGTATTGTAGATGTTCATATATTTTTATATAAATTTGGTCAAATTTCGTATAGTTTCACTTTGACCAAATACGCAGAGTAAAAAGAAACAGAGGGAGTATAAACTATTAGGTTAATACATGTGCTTTCAAATATGTTGGAAATGGCATGTGCAATATTTACTGTGAACGATCTAATAAATTAGTAGTACATCACAGATAGCGTTCATGCATACGCAACCAAATTAAAAGCAACATTCTGGGTCTGAACATCTGCAAGCGTACAAAAAAACAGATCTGGCGTTGGGGCATTGAACATACAGAATATATGTCATGCATTGGATAAACGTGACTCTGGATCACACGGGAATGAGAATTACCTGTAATCTAATGATTAAGCACAACGTTGATCAAAGCAAAATTTCTCAGCTGAAAATAGTCCCATATCGCTCCTTTCTACCCAACCTATCTCATTTAAATACGTCTTTAATTTCATGGGTATCAGGAAGCCTTCTCAGATCATGAAAGATGAACGTGGAAGGAAGAAGAGGTTAATTACATGGGAAAAAAAAGAAGGAAAAGAGAGGCTAATTACACGAGAAATAAAGAAGGAAAGAGATGCTAATTATATGAGAAATAAAGAAGGAAACCGAGGCAGATTGCACGGGAAATAAAAGAAGGAAAGAGAGGCTAACTATAATGGGCTATTAAACGGATTCCTGCATGTAATTTAAACGGATTACATGCGGCACAAGACGTTGGTGATCATGAATAAATGAAAAATCTATATTTAGAAGAGAAAATGATTGATCGCTGGTGGCTAACGGTGCACAATTAAAGTAGGACTTTAACTGGGTTGAAGTTGGATTAAATCCGTCATGGAGCAGAAGGACTCTAGTGTTTGTTCTATGGTTAAGCATGGCGTTGTGCCAAGGATTTTTTTTTTGCAATTAATTTTTGTGATAAACATTTTTCTTTCTCCCGTTGCAACGCAGGGGCATTTTTGCTAGTACATAATCATATACCCATGAACGGTTCCGAATTAATAAATTACTATAGTACTGATACAAAACATACTCCCTCCGTTTCTTTTTAGTCTGCATATAAGGTTTGGTCAAAGTCAAGCTTTGTAAAGTTTGACTAACTTTATATTAAAAAATATCAACATTCACAATATGATATCAATATTATCAGATGCACCATGAAATGTATTTTCATACTATATAGTTTTAGTATTGTAGATGTTCATATATTTTTATATAAATTTGGTCAAATTTCGTATAGTTTCACTTTGACCAAATACGCAGAGTAAAAAGAAACAGAGGGAGTATAAACTATTAGGTTAATACATGTGCTTTCAAATATGTTGGAAATGGCATGTGCAATATTTACTGTGAACGATCTAATAAATTAGTAGTACATCACAGATAGCGTTCATGCATACGCAACCAAATTAAAAGCAACATTCTGGGTATGAACATCTGCAAGCGTACAAAAAAACAGATCTGGCGTTGGGGCATTGAACATACAGAATATATGTCATGCATTGGATAAACGTGACTCTGGATCACACGGGAATGAGAATTACCTGTAATCTAATGATTAAGCACAACGTTGATCAAAGCAAAATTTCTCAGCTGAAAATAGTCCCATATCGCTCCTTTCTACCCAACCTATCTCATTTAAATACGTCTTTAATTTCATGGGTATCAGGAAGCCTTCTCAGATCATGAAAGATGAACGTGGAAGGAAGAAGAGGTTAATTACATGGGAAAAAAAAGAAGGAAAAGAGAGGCTAATTACACGAGAAATAAAGAAGGAAAGAGATGCTAATTATATGAGAAATAAAGAAGGAAACCGAGGCAGATTGCACGGGAAATAAAAGAAGGAAAGAGAGGCTAACTATAATGGGCTATTAAACGGATTCCTGCATGTAATTTAAACGGATTACATGCGGCACAAGACGTTGGTGATCATGAATAAATGAAAAATCTATATTTAGAAGAGAAAATGATTGATCGCTGGTGGCTAACGGTGCACAATTAAAGTAGGACTTTAACTGGGTTGAAGTTGGATTAAATCCGTCATGGAGCAGAAGGACTCTAGTGTTTGTTCTATGGTTAAGCATGGCGTTGTGCCAAGGATTTTTTTTTTTGCAATTAATTTTTGTGATAAACATTTTTCTTTCTCCCGTTGCAACGCAGGGGCATTTTTGCTAGTACATAATCATATACCCATGAACGGTTCCGAATTAATAAATTACTATAGTACTGATACAAAACATACTCCCTCCGTTTCTTTTTAGTCTGCATATAAGGTTTGGTCAAAGTCAAGCTTTGTAAAGTTTGACTAACTTTATATTAAAAAATATCAACATTCACAATATGATATCAATATTATCAGATGCACCATGAAATGTATTTTCATACTATATAGTTTTAGTATTGTAGATGTTCATATTTTTTTATATAAATTTGGTCAAATTTCGTATAGTTTCACTTTGACCAAATACGCAGAGTAAAAAGAAACAGAGGGAGTATAAACTATTAGGTTAATACATGTGCTTTCAAATATGTTGGAAATGGCATGTGCAATATTTACTGTGAACGATCTAATAAATTAGTAGTACATCACAGATAGCGTTCATGCATACGCAACCAAATTAAAAGCAACATTCTGGGTCTGAACATCTGCAAGCGTACAAAAAAACAGATCTGGCGTTGGGGCATTGAACATACAGAATATATGTCATGCATTGGATAAACGTGACTCTGGATCACACGGGAATGAGAATTACCTGTAATCTAATGATTAAGCACAACGTTGATCAAAGCAAAATTTCTCAGCTGAAAATAGTCCCATATCGCTCCTTTCTACCCAACCTATCTCATTTAAATACGTCTTTAATTTCATGGGTATCAGGAAGCCTTCTCAGATCATGAAAGATGAACGTGGAAGGAAGAAGAGGTTAATTACATGGGAAAAAAAAGAAGGAAAAGAGAGGCTAATTACACGAGAAATAAAGAAGGAAAGAGATGCTAATTATATGAGAAATAAAGAAGGAAACCGAGGCAGATTGCACGGGAAATAAAAGAAGGAAAGAGAGGCTAACTATAATGGGCTATTAAACGGATTCCTGCATGTAATTTAAACGGATTACATGCGGCACAAGACGTTGGTGATCATGAATAAATGAAAAATCTATATTTAGAAGAGAAAATGATTGATCGCTGGTGGCTAACGGTGCACAATTAAAGTAGGACTTTAACTGGGTTGAAGTTGGATTTAATCCGTCATGGAGCAGAAGGACTCTAGTGTTTGTTCTATGGTTAAGCATGGCGTTGTGCCAAGGATTTTTTTTTTGCAATTAATTTTTGTGATAAACATTTTTCTTTCTCCCGTTGCAACGCACGGGCATTTTTGCTAGTACATAATCATATACCCATGAACGGTTCCGAATTAATAAATTACTATAGTACTGATACAAAACATACTCCCTCCGTTTCTTTTTAGTCTGCATATAAGGTTTGGTCAAAGTCAAGCTTTGTAAAGTTTGACTAACTTTATATTAAAAAATATCAACATTCACAATATGATATCAATATTATCAGATGCACCATGAAATGTATTTTCATACTATATAGTTTTAGTATTGTAGATGTTCATATTTTTTTATATAAATTTGGTCAAATTTCGTATAGTTTCACTTTGACCAAATACGCAGAGTAAAAAGAAACAGAGGGAGTATAAACTATTAGGTTAATACATGTGCTTTCAAATATGTTGGAAATGGCATGTGCAATATTTACTGTGAACGATCTAATAAATTAGTAGTACATCACAGATAGCGTTCATGCATACGCAACCAAATTAAAAGCAACATTCTGGGTCTGAACATCTGCAAGCGTACAAAAAAACAGATCTGGCGTTGGGGCATTGAACATACAGAATATATGTCATGCATTGGATAAACGTGACTCTGGATCACACGGGAATGAGAATTACCTGTAATCTAATGATTAAGCACAACGTTGATCAAAGCAAAATTTCTCAGCTGAAAATAGTCCCATATCGCTCCTTTCTACCCAACCTATCTCATTTAAATACGTCTTTAATTTCATGGGTATCAGGAAGCCTTCTCAGATCATGAAAGATGAACGTGGAAGGAAGAAGAGGTTAATTACATGGGAAAAAAAAGAAGGAAAAGAGAGGCTAATTACACGAGAAATAAAGAAGGAAAGAGATGCTAATTATATGAGAAATAAAGAAGGAAACCGAGGCAGATTACACGGGAAATAAAAGAAGGAAAGAGAGGCTAACTATAATGGGCTATTAAACGGATTCCTGCATGTAATTTAAACGGATTACATGCGGCACAAGACGTTGGTGATCATGAATAAGTGAAAAATCTATATTTAGAAGAGAAAATGATTGATCGCTGGTGGCTAATGGTGCACAATTAAAGTAGGACTTTAACTGGGTTGAAGTTGGATTAAATCCGTCATGGAGCAGAAGGACTCTAGTGTTTGTTCTATGGTTAAGCATGGCGTTGTGCCAAGGATTTTTTTTTTTTTTGCAATTAATTTTTGTGATAAACATTTTCTTTCTCCCGTTGCAACGCACGGGCATTTTTGCTAGTACATAATCATATACCCATGAACGGTTCCGAATTAATAAATTACTATAGTACTGATACAAAACATACTCCCTCCGTTTCTTTTTAGTCTGCATATAAGGTTTGGTCAAAGTCAAGCTTTGTAAAGTTTAACTAACTTTATATTAAAAAATATCAACATTCACAATATGATATCAATATTATCAGATGCACCATGAAATGTATTTTCATACTATATAGTTTTAGTATTGTAGATGTTCATATTTTTTTATATAAATTTGGTCAAATTTCGTATAGTTTCACTTTGACCAAATACGCAGAGTAAAAAGAAACAGAGGGAGTATAAACTATTAGGTTAATACATGTGCTTTCAAATATGTTGGAAATGGCATGTGCAATATTTACTGTGAACGATCTAATAAATTAGTAGTACATCACAGATAGCGTCCATGCATACGCAACCCAATTAAAAGCAACATTCTGGGTCTGAACATCTGCAAGCGTACAAAAAAACAGATCTGGCGTAGGGGCATTGAACATACAGAATATATGTCATGCATTGGATAAACGTGACTCTGGATCACACGGGAATGAGAATTACCTGTAATCTAATGATTAAGCACAACGTTGATCAAAGCAAAATTTCTCAGCTGAAAATAGTCCCATATCGCTCCTTTCTACCCAACCTATCTCATTTAAATACGTCTTTAATTTCATGGGTATCAGGAAGCCTTCTCAGATCATGAAAGATGAACGTGGAAGGAAGAAGAGGTTAATTACATGGGAAAAAAAAGAAGGAAAAGAGAGGCTAATTACACGAGAAATAAAGAAGGAAAGAGATGCTAATTATATGAGAAATAAAGAAGGAAACCGAGGCAGATTACACGGGAAATAAAAGAAGGAAAGAGAGGCTAACTATAATGGGCTATTAAACGGATTCCTGCATGTAATTTAAACGGATTACATGCGGCACAAGACGTTGGTGATCATGAATAAGTGAAAAATCTATATTTAGAAGAGAAAATGATTGATCGCTGGTGGCTAATGGTGCACAATTAAAGTAGGACTTTAACTGGGTTGAAGTTGGATTAAATCCGTCATGGAGCAGAAGGACTCTAGTGTTTGTTCTATGGTTAAGCATGGCGTTGTGCCAAGGATTTTTTTTTTTTTTGCAATTAATTTTTGTGATAAACATTTTCTTTCTCCCGTTGCAACGCACGGGCATTTTTGCTAGTACATAATCATATACCCATGAACGGTTCCGAATTAATAAATTACTATAGTACTGATACAAAACATACTCCCTCCGTTTCTTTTTAGTCTGCATATAAGGTTTGGTCAAAGTCAAGCTTTGTAAAGTTTAACTAACTTTATATTAAAAAATATCAACATTCACAATATGATATCAATATTATCAGATGCACCATGAAATGTATTTTCATACTATATAGTTTTAGTATTGTAGATGTTCATATTTTTTTATATAAATTTGGTCAAATTTCGTATAGTTTCACTTTGACCAAATACGCAGAGTAAAAAGAAACAGAGGGAGTATAAACTATTAGGTTAATACATGTGCTTTCAAATATGTTGGAAATGGCATGTGCAATATTTACTGTGAACGATCTAATAAATTAGTAGTACATCACAGATAGCGTCCATGCATACGCAACCCAATTAAAAGCAACATTCTGGGTCTGAACATCTGCAAGCGTACAAAAAAACAGATCTGGCGTAGGGGCATTGAACATACAGAATATATGTCATGCATTGGATAAACGTGACTCTGGATCACACGGGAATGAGAATTACCTGTAATCTAATGATTAAGCACAACGTTGATCAAAGCAAAATTTCTCAGCTGAAAATAGTCCCATATCGCTCCTTTCTACCCAACCTATCTCATTTAAATACGTCTTTAATTTCATGGGTATCAGGAAGCCTTCTCAGATCATGAAAGATGAACGTGGAAGGAAGAAGAGGTTAATTACATGGGAAAAAAAAGAAGGAAAAGAGAGGCTAATTACACGAGAAATAAAGAAGGAAAGAGATGCTAATTATATGAGAAATAAAGAAGGAAACCGAGGCAGATTACATGGGAAATAAAAGAAGGAAAGAGAGGCTAACTATAATGGGCTATTAAACGGATTCCTGCATGTAATTTAAACGGATTACATGCGGCACAAGACGTTGGTGATCATGAATAAATGAAAAATCTATATTTAGAAGAGAAAATGATTGATCGCTGGTGGCTAATGGTGCACAATTAAAGTAGGACTTTAACTGGGTTGAAGTTGGATTAAATCCGTCATGGAGCAGAAGGACTCTAGTGTTTGTTCTATGGTTAAGCATGGCGTTGTGCCAAGGGATTTTTTTTTTTTGCAATTAATTTTTGTGATAAACATTTTTCTTTCTCCCGTTGCAACGCACGGGCATTTTTGCTAGTACATAATCATATACCCATGAACGGTTCCGAATTAATAAATTACTATAGTACTGATACAAAACATACTCCCTCCGTTTCTTTTTAGTCTGCATATAAGGTTTGGTCAAAGTCAAGCTTTGTAAAGTTTGACTAACTTTATATTAAAAAATATCAACATTCACAATATGATATCAATATTATCAGATGCACCATGAAATGTATTTTCATACTATATAGTTTTAGTATTGTAGATGTTCATATTTTTTTATATAAATTTGGTCAAATTTCGTATAGTTTCACTTTGACCAAATACGCAGAGTAAAAAGAAACAGAGGGAGTATAAACTATTAGGTTAATACATGTGCTTTCAAATATGTTGGAAATGGCATGTGCAATATTTACTGTGAACGATCTAATAAATTAGTAGTACATCACAGATAGCGTTCATGCATACGCAACCAAATTAAAAGCAACATTCTGGGTCTGAACATCTGCAAGCGTACAAAAAAACAGATCTGGCGTTGGGGCATTGAACATACAGAATATATGTCATGCATTGGATAAACGTGACTCTGGATCACACGGGAATGAGAATTACCTGTAATCTAATGATTAAGCACAACGTTGATCAAAGCAAAATTTCTCAGCTGATAAACTCCTAGCTATATCTTTTCATGGAGCACTGCGATAAATTGCTTCACCTGGTACTACGCGGGACTCCCATAGAATTCGCCTCAACATTAATATCCTGATGCCACAGTTGTTGCTGTTGCTGCAGCATTTGGCATTGGCTTTTTCTCCTGTCCATTTGGCTGCAAGATCTGCAACCACATTAGATAAACCGATTGAGGAGAAAAATGAAACATGACCGCTGCTCCGTGAGGGAATTACAAATTTCTACGTAAAATCAAAATCAACCTGCATGGTACATCCCTCCTTTTCTTAAGAAGAAACACAGGAATTACATGAACATAGAAAGGTTGTAAAGAGGAGAAAATAGTGAAGTATCAAATGCATATGCTCTTCGCCTTCTTGCATCGACTCCTTTGAACCTCACCTTGACACCACAACACAACACGATGAAAGGTCTCCGATGTTAACGACCCCATGTGTATTTACTGTTTTTAATAGTTTAGATAGCTCCCCTCATGTGTATTTACTGTATAGTACTGTAGGTCCATATTGTACATATACACGGTCTTTTCACTTTGAATGTGAACAATGGCTGGGCACACATTTGAAATTTCCTTTCAAACTTTTTATTTTATTTTAGAAAAGGAGGATGACCCCCGGCCTCTGCATCTGGACGATGCATAGGGCCACTTTATTAATTATTCTTGTTAGAGTTATAATATAAGTCATGTACCCCTTTGTATTTATCTCGTTGTATAAGGGGTTTCCTGCATATGTTCCACACCTGTATATGTATATATATCGGCCTATGGCCTCATGGGAATACAAGTTGCATATTTCCTAACATGGTATTAGAGCTTTAGGATTTTTTTCCCGTACGCGCAACTCGTGCTTTCGGATCCAATCTCATCTCGCACGCCGCTGCCTTCTCTCACCGGCCGGCCGTCGCTGTCTTCCCCACCCACGTGCCTCTTGCAAAGCTGCTGCTCTTCCTTCCAACCTGCTGGGCTGCTGCATCCACCAGGCACGTGGCCTGCTGCTGCTGCTCCACTCCATCCGCTGCTGTTCCACCTCATCTGCCGCCACATATCCCCAGCACGTGGTATTCTGCTGCTCCTCCACTACTGCTGCCAGCCGTCCACGACTGCCCGGTGGTCTGAGTCGGGATTGCCTCGTCCCCTTTGGCCGCTTCTTCTTCTCGTCGCTGCTGCTGCCTATCGGATCCAGCCGCCACTTCCTGCCCGGGTTGGATCCAGTCATCCGCTGCCGATCGCCAGCTCTGCTGGTTGCGTCGATAGTGTAGGAGATATGCCCTAGAGGCAATAATAAATTATATTTTTTATCTCCGAGTTCATAATTATGTTTATGTTCCATGCTATAACTGCAATGATTCTCGAGTCTGCAATATCCACGAGGCTCGGAGGAAGACTCAAATGCACGTGTGGAATAATAAACGGTAAGAAGTATTCCTAGTCTGGCCTCTAAGACTAGCTCAAGTGTTGCATGATGATTCTGTTTTCCTGGTCATGGGCATGTCTATGCCAGCAACTTTGAGGGCACAATGTTAAGAGAACATTTGTGTTGAATCGACCCGGATTGATGTTATGCTATGAGATTCATTCGTCACAAGTTTATTGGTACATAACACAGAGATGGTTAACGTTTGCATGATTCCTTAGACCATGAGAGTATCGAGTTTCTTCATGCTTGCTTCATGAACTTTGGGGTTTGTTAAACGTCATCCGTAAATGGGTGCCTATTACGGCGGCTTACGGGTTCATGGAAAAGTGTGTCAAGTAACTTGATAGCTCAAGATTGGGATTTGCTCCTCCGACGATGGAGAGATATCTCTGGGCCCTCTCGGTGTTACGGTATCCATCATCGTCTGGCCAGACACTTTGTGATTTGATCACGGGGATGCCGGAATACAATAACGAGAAAAGAGAACAATACCGGTAACGAGGTAACTAGCATAGTGGACAAGTTGTTGATCCACGGGAATGCCAACATGTCTCACCTCGGGTATTTGTAACATATCGCGAAGCAACAGGAATAGCACACGGCAACTGGAGGTTCACTCGAATATTTATTCGTGTGGGTATAGGGGTCAATATGGGTGTCCACGGCTCCAATGTTGATCATTGATCGGAAGGGGTTCCGGGTCATGTCTATACTTCACCGAACCTATAGGGTCACACGCTTAAGGGTCATCTATCTGCTGAATACTAGACAGGGAGTCTGAGAGAAAATCACCGAAAAAGTTTCGGACAGCGGAATCGTACCGCAGAGAGAGGTCATCGGATAAGTTTCGATGATACCGAAAAGTTGTTTCGGGATACACCATTAAGTCAAATTGGTTTCGGCACATGCCTGATAATTCTTGGAGGATGCCAGAATCATTCTGGAAGCTTTTTGGAATTTTCTGAGATAAAAACCGGAAATGTTCCGGAGCTGCCGGAGCCACTTCAGATGCGTTTCGCAGATGAAAATCACTAAAACCGGAATTGTTTCAGAACGCGTTGAAAATCATTTTAGTGGGTACTGGAAATGTTCTTAGCCAACATAAATATTTTCAGTTCGATCAGACGCTGAAAAATGTCGTCATGAATAGTGAAAATCAGCTTTATGGTTACTTTATGGAAAGCCACCTTTTGGGGCTTTGCTCCAAAAGATCTTGGGGATGACATGGATGGATAGGAGCCATTTTTTGGGCCCCTCATGGGGGTGTGGCCGGCCACATGGGGTATCCCCCCTTGGGGACCCTCTTGTTCCTTGGTTTCACTCCTAGGTCCTTGTGGAAGGACTTCATTCATGTGCATTTTGGGTTTTTTGTGAAACTACCCTACCCCCTTGGGATTTCCTATAAATAGAGGTGGAGGGGCAGCCCTCCACACTCATCCCTTGCTCTCATACACATGCCATGCATTATCTGGCTTCTTCTCTCCCTCCCACGAAAAGAGTTTCGTAGAGCCGTAAGGTTGTCTGGGTTCCGGCAGGAACTAGTTCTGGACGGCGAAGCCCTGCCGGATAGATGACACCGTATGTGTGCAACTCTGTAGAGAGATCGTAGTTTCGGTCTTAGTTCGTGAGTGCCTCCCGAAGGGCTGTCCGTGTGACCGTCCGAGTTTCGAAGGTCCTCCCGAAGGGCTGTCCGAGTGACCGTTCGAGTTTCGAAGGTCCTCCCGAAGGGCTGTCCGCGACACCGTCCGGGGGGCTGTTCGACCGCCTCCCGGAGGGCTGTCTGAGGAGCAGATGAGGGTATACATCCTCGCGGTTGGGAGGTTGTAAATCCTAGCTGCGGGGATCTGCACCGCCCATCGTCATCGACTCTACTTCCCGCTGCGCTACGAGTCGGTAACGAAAAAGATCAAACCATGTATGCAGTCTCCATAGTGGTCCTGGGCTGGTGCGTAGGTCGGAAAATTTTTGTTTTCTGTCGCGTTCCCCTTCAGATAGCTCGTCCCAAGCCGTGCTGCTCCTGCCAGGAGTTTCCCGTTTCGAGCACTCTCGTCAGCTACCGAATTCCTGCCGCCTGATTCGCTCCACGGGCTACATCAGGATTCTTTTCGTAGCTGCGGCCTGTTGATCTGTAAAAAAAACAAGAACATGGTGTCTCCCGCCTGCTCTGAGGTGATTCCTGACGGTGTTTTCAGTGTTTGCTATACTGACCCCGTCTCGCACATGTGCCTTTCTTCGGTGCTTGGTGCTCGTCCGTCTGTGCTATCGTCCCCTGTGGCGACTCTCGCACGTGGTGATTATCGCTCTACATCGACTCCTCCTGCGACTTTCATCGGTGATTATCGTTCTACACCGGCTCCTCTCACGGCCCCCATCGGATGTGTTGATGCATATGACTCTATTGGCCCGCGTCTTCCTTTGGCGCTTGGGGCTTGTCTGCATGTGCCCTCGTCTCCTTCACCAGCCTCTACGGATGATGTTGGTTATGCTATGTCGCCTCCTCTGGCGGCTTCCACAGGTGGTGGTGGGCCTGGTGGCCGCTCCTCTCCCAGTGCTACTGCGTCGTCTACTTCAGCTATGTACTTCACCGAGCAGGAGATTGTGGGACTTCGTGGTCTGCTGACCGCCTCCGGCTCTTCATTGCCGGGTGCCTCTACGTTGACCTCTTCAGTTGAGCTCCTGACTGAACAGGAGATTACGCGCCTTCGGTGCTTGCTCGCTGCATGCTCTGGTTCTTCACCGGACGTGTTCTGCTGGTTCTGCTACTGACTCCTCTGGCATTGTGAGACCACCTTCAACACAGTCAGGTACATCTCCATGGATTCTTGATACTGGAGCATCTTTTCATATGACTCATGATTCATCGACCTTGTCTTCTATTCGTGCTCTTGATTCTCCTATTCATGTTCTTACTGCTGATGGTACCTCCCTCCCGGTTAATGGTTGAGGCATTCTTAGCACCTCATCTTCTCATGTTCCTGATGTTGCTCATGTTCCTCGACTTACCATGCAACTCCTTTCTGGTGGTCAGATTGTTGACTCCGGTTGTCGGGTGATTCTAGACTTTGACTCTTGTTCTGTTCTGGACCGTCACACTGGTGCTCTCCTTGGTACTGGCCCCCGACACCATGACTCTCAGGGTCTCTGGGAGCTTGACTGGCTTCACCTTCCCTCCGCTGCCACCGCCGCCAGTCTTTCCCCCTTTGTTGCCTTGTCTACCAGCTCTTTTCAGCAGTGGCATCATCGCCTTGGTCACTTGTGTGGCTCTCGTCTCTCATCCTTAGTTCGACGTGGTCTTCTTGGATCCGTCTCCGGCGGTGTGTCTTTAGACTGTCAGGGTTGTCGGCTTGGTAAACAGGTCCAGTTACCTTATCCTCATAGCGACACTATGTCTCAGCATCCTTTTGACCTTGTTCACTCCGATGTCTGGGGTCCAGCTCCATTTGCCTCGAAAGGAGGTCATCACTACTATATTATTTTTATAGATGATTTCTCTCGATACACCTGGATATATTTTATGTCTTCTCGTAGTGAGGTGTTATCTATCTATAAGCGTTTTGCTGCCATGGTTCACGCTCAGTTCTCTACTCCTATTCGTGTTTTCCGTGCTGACTCTGCTGGAGAGTATATCTCCAAGATGTTGCGTGGAGTCCTTGCTGAGCAGGGTACTCTTGCCCAGTTCTCTTGTCCTGGTGCGCATGCTCAGAATGGCGTGTCTGAGCGCAAGCATCGTCACCTTCTTGAGACGGCTCGTGCGATGATGATCGCCGCCTCTCTTCCGCCTCATTTTTGGGCCGAGGCTATCTCCACTTCCGCCTATCTCATCAACCTTCAGCCGTCCGCTGCTTTGCAGGGTGGTGTTCCTTTTGAGCGTCTTTTTGATCGTTCTCTCGATTATTCGATGCTTCGCTTGTTTGGTTGTGTTTGCTATGTTCTTCTTGCCCCTCGCGAACGCACCAAACTGACAGCTCAGTCTGTTGAGTGTGTCTTCTTAGGCTACAGTGATGAGCATAAGGGCTATCGTTGTTGGGATCCTATCGGTCGTCGGATGCGTATCTCTCGAGACGTGACTTTTGATGAGTCTCGTCCTTTCTACCCACGCCCATCTTCCTCGATTTTTTCAGTGTAGGATATCTCTTTCCTCACTTTTCCTGACTCACCTATCACCCCCGTCGCGCCTGTGCCTATTCGTTCCAATCCCTCTGCTTCTCCACCTCTAGCCGATTTGCAGCCACCATCTTCTCCGGTCTCCTCGCCTAGCATGTCACCGGATTCTACACCTTCATCTCCGGTGACTTCTTCGTCGCCACCCCCGATTCTACCTTGGCGATTCCTCCTTCTATTGTTCCATCTTTTCCTTAGCATTACACTCGTCGTTCACGACCTGTGGATGCTTCATTGGATGAGTCGTCCTCTTCCTCTCAGCCTACTTATGGCTTGCGTTCTCGTCCTCGTCCGCCTGTTGATCGCTTTGGATTTCCCACCGCTGGTGCTGCTATTCTTGAGCCGACTTCTTACCGTCAGGCTGTTGTTCATCCTGAATGGCAGTTTGCGATGGCAGAGGAGATTGCTGCTCTTGAACGCACTGGTACCTGGGATCTTGTTTCTCTTCCTCCCGGAGTCCGTCCCATCACTTGTAAGTGGGTCTACAAGGTTAAGACTCGCTCCGATGGTTCTCTTGAGCGTCACACAGCTCGTCTTGTGGCTCGTGGTTTTTAGCAGGAGCATGGTCGTGATGATGACGAGACTTTTTCTCCTGTGGCCCATATGACCACTGTTCGTACACTTCTTGTCGTTGCCTCTGCACGCCACTGGTCTATATCTCAGCTTGATGTTAAGAATGCCTTTCTTAATGGTGAGCTGCGTGAGGAGGTGTACATGCAGCCACCACCTGGGTATTCTGTTCCTGATGGCATGGTATGTCGTCTTCGTCGCTCTCTCTATGGCCTTAAGCAAGCCCCTCGCGCCTGGTTTGAGCGTTTTGCCTCTGTGGTCACTACTGCCACTAGTAGAAAACGGGGCAAAGGTCACAAGGAAGTTTTCACATTAGCCCCGGTTCAGTCACGAACCGGGACCCATGGGGGCATTCGTCCCGGTTCGTGAGCCTAGGGGGCCGGCCGGGGCCTCGTGGGCATTGGTCCCGGTTCGTATGGAACCATTTGTCCCGGTTTGAGCCACGAACCGGGACTAATGGTCCTCGCTCCTGGCCCACAACCATTTGTCCCGGTTCTTGGCATGAACCGGGACAGAAGGCCCGGATTTAGTACCGGTTCATGCCACGAACCGGGACCAATGAGGTGCCTATATATACCCCATCGCCACGGCAGAGCACTCCACAGTGCTCTGTTTTTCTCTGGCCGGCGAGGGGAGGGCTTTGTGGTGCTCTAGCTCACCTCCTATGCACATGAGGTGCTCTAGCTCACCTCCGGTCCTTCTCTGCCAGCGCCGGCGCGCCAGAGCAGCCAGCCTCCTCCTTCTCCGCCTCGTCAGCAAGGGCGGAAGAGACCCGCCGCTGCTGCGGCTGCTCCGGCGCGTCGTAGTCCTTCTGCTCCGCCTCGTAAGCAAGGAAAGAAGACAGCCACAGCCGCTCCGTCTGCTCTGCCGGCGTCTAGCAGTACAGCTGCCAGAGGCGGGAGGCAATACAGATTCGGTCCTTCTCTGAAGACTCCAGAGAAGTTACCATATGAGAGGACCGAGGAGGAGAACGCAAAGATCGTGCGAGCCGAAGTGAAGAACTTCTTTGAAGGGGTCAAATCAAAGAAACATCCAGCTCCGGAGGAGAAGGTAGATCCGGTGAAAGCAAAGCGCACTCTGGCTGCCCTGACAAAACCACCAAAGTCTCCGCCAAAAGGCAACTATGAGCGCGTCCTTGCAAAGGCATATGCCGAAGCGGAGCGGTCGGGAAGTACTGTCAGTGATAAAAGGATGAAAGAACGACGAGCTGGGAAAAAAATTGCCCAGCTCGGCGAACAAGAGAACCAATCGTGCCCCCCGCTCAAGGTGTCAAAAGACATCGTCGCTAATGATCCGGGTATGGTGCCCGGTTATACCGATCTTGGAGATTACCTGCCCGACGATGTACATTATGAAATCATGGAGGTGGACGAACACAAATACCATTACGGGAAGCCTCTCGTCAAAGATGTCAAATCTCTAAGCACGATGATGCGAAGACTACATGATTGGTACATGAAAACCTGCAGAGAGTCTGATGGGATGAGTACTTTAACGCTGAGAGTTAAACCGGAGCATGACCTCGTTGGAATTGAACTGCTGAATGTTCCATTTGAGGATTTCTTCCAGTTTTACAATCTAATGTCCCTCGATAAAACAACGATCACTTGCTACTGTCTGTAAGTAGTACTACTTCTGTCATTAAGTCTCTCTATATAGGTCAGATCTTTCATTGCATGTATTTATACTTATCCTCACTATATTATGCAGATTGAAGATCGCCGAATTGAAGAAAAGACAAATCGGTGATATTGGGTTCATTAACACAAATCTCATAGATAATTATCAGGTTAAATTTCATGCCAAAGAAGCCGAGGCCAACTTGCTACAATCGTTGGTAATAAATCAAAACAAAGATATAATACTCTTTCCTTACAACTTCAAGTGAGTGTTACTGTCTTCTGCATATTCGGTTTCCCTTTATTAGTCCAGGTTATGGTAATGTAATTGATGACTTATGCATGCATGCGCAGCTTCCACTATATTCTCCTAGAGATTAAGCTTGAGCCGGGAGTAGTAACCGTCTTAGACTCGAGACGAAAAGATCCCCAGGACTATGCGAACATGACTCAAATGCTCCAGAAGTAAGTTAAATCGATCATTATCCACCATATCAGCAACTTTGTTCATTTCCTGATATCAAGTAATTGTTTTCTTTGTCTGGCAGGGTTTGGAGAAAATTCACCTCAAAAGCCCCGGGACTGCCGAACCAGCTGCAATTTAGACACCCAAAAGTAAGTACTATAGTAGCATGTTCCGCGCATCTCCTAGTGATTCAAGCGCTAGTTTGATCAATACCATTTAGCATGCTTGCTTATCAGTTTGATTGACCTCTATTTCTTGTAAAGTGGTTGTGGCAGCAACCCGGGAATAATTACTGTGGATACTACATTTGCGAGTCCATCCGCTACCATACCTGTGAGCGGGGCTACACTGAAGAACAATATGAAGTGCGTAAGCAATAATATTCACAATTTTATTTTATTACCATCATTTGTGTTGAGTTTCATTTATTCATATATATATATGTATTGACCCCCTTCTTCAAATTAGATTTTTCGGAAGCGGGATGAACTCCTAGCACCAGATCGTATGCGAGGAATTCAAGAGGAATTGGCGGCATTCTTCCTTGACCACGTGATCACTGAAAATGGAGAATACTATGTGGACCCTGTGTTCCTACAATATAATTAGGAGATTGTATTGTAAGAGATAATTATTGTATATATGTAGCCGGTAGTGTCGGATAGATATACGAGAACTTGTTGTTCGACCAATATCTCGGAGAAGGAGAGGTGGTTGATATCACTTCTCTCTGTATGCATATATAGTACGTAGCGTCGACAAAGCACGGAGATAAGAGAGGACACTTCTCTCTATTAATTAGCTAGCTAACACAATATATGAAACACCTAAATTAACCCCCCAAAACCCCTAAACCACCCCCTTTAAAAAAACAAAAACCTCAGCTCCTGCCAGGTGCTGACGCGTGGATGCCTATTGGTCCCGGTTGGTGGCACCAACCGGGACCAAAGGCCCTCCTGCCTGGGCTCCCCGCACCGGCCACGTGGACGGCCTTTAGTCCCGGTTCGTGTAAGAACCGGGACTAAAGGGCTAGGGCATTAGTAACGACCCTTTAGTCCCGGTTCCAGAACCGGGACTAAAGGCCCTTATGAACCGGGGTAAAAGCCCCTTTTCCTACTAGTGTGCTGGTTTTTCAGCAAGTGCTCATGATCCAGCATTGTTTATTCACCTTTCTCCTCGTGGTCGGACTCTTCTTCTTCTCTATGTTGATGACATGATCATCACTGGGGATGACCCCGAGTATATTGCCTTTGTAAAGGCCCGTCTTAGTGAGCAGTTTCTTATGTCTGATCTTGGACCTCTTCGCTACTTTCTTGGGATTGAAGTCTCTTCTACCTCCGATGGCTTTTTTATATCTCAGGAAAAGTATATCCAGGATCTTCTTGCTCGTGCTGCTCTTACTGACGAGCGGATTGTTGAGACTCCTATGGAGCTCAATGTTCACCTCCGTGCTACTGATGGTGATCCTCTCCCTGACCCGACGCGTTATCATCATCTCGTTGGCAGTCTTGTCTATCTAGCTGTCACTCGTCCGGACATCTCTTATCCGGTTCATATTCTGAGTCAGTTTGTCTCTGCTCCCACATCGGTTCACTATAGTCATCTCCTTCGTGTTCTCCGATATCTTCGGGGCACGATCTCTCACCGTCTATTCTTTCCTAGCTCCAGTTCTTTACAGCTTCAGGCCTATTCGGATGCTACGTGGGCTAGTGATCCTTCTGATCGCCGTTCACTTTCTGCTTACTGTGTTTTTCTTGGCGGTTCTCTCATTGCCTGGAAGACGAAGAAACATATTGCAGTTTCCCGTTCGAGTGCTGAGGCTGAGTTGCCAGCCATGGCTCTTTTGACGGCAGAGGTGACTTGGTTACGGTGGTTACTTCAGGATTTTGGTGTTTCTGTCACTACACCGACTCTGCTCTTATCTGACAGTACAGGTGCTATTAGCATTGCGCGCGATCCTGTGAAGCATGAGCTCACCAAGCATATTGGTGTTGATGCTTTCTATGTGTGCGCTGGTGTGCAGGATCAGGTTATTGCTCTTCAGTATGTGCCTTCCGAGTTACAGTTGGCGAATTTCTTAACGAAGGCCCAGACTAGAGCACAACATGGCTTTTATCTCTCAAAACTCAGTGTTGTTCATCCACCATGAGTTTGAGGGGGGGTCTTAGAGTTATAATATAAGCCATGTACCCCTTTGTATTTATCCCGTTGTATAAGGGGTTTCCTGCATATGTTCCACACCTGTACATGTATATATATCGGCCTATGGCCTCATGGGAATACAAGTTGCATATTTCCTAACAATTCTCACAAGACCTTACAAAGTCATACAACAGTAAGACTAAAGCCGCCGTCTAAGCAACAAACTATCGCTACACCTATCTAGTTGATGAAGGGGCGCAGATAGCCTGGGCCTAATACCAAATAGACATCGCAGCCAAGCCAAACATGTAAGACCTGAGACCCCAACCTAGCTACTTGCCGGGTCTGGGGCACACATTGGTCCGGCGTGCTCTCAGAGGCCACCGCCGCCAACTGCCACCGCTCCATCTTCAGAACCGTACTGATGCATCAACCTTGCTCGGTCCAGCTATCGTTGACGCCACCACGGCGCCCAACGGCACCTCCTCCCTGCGCGCAAACAGCTGAACACGTCGCCGTCGCCACTGATACACCTCAGCGCCATGCTGCCAAGTATTACTTTCAAACTTTTTGATGTCCAGAAATTGTTGTTTCTTCTTGTGGGTCTCAATTAGCCCCCGAAAAGGTAGAGAGTTGGGTTACCCCTGCCTTCGATGTCTGATTCGTCCATGTGCTTGACGGTATCACAATGGCTGTACAATTGATGGTGTCACAATGCTTGGAATTAAGTGCAGCCTCAATCTGATCAGATGATGCCACGATTGCGTACACCGGCCAGCACGACTCCATGCTATGTGATTATACATTGACGGCAAGGCCTGATATCTAGCTGTCATGACAGAGACAATCTTGTGTGCTTTTGTTCTGTGGTCTCTCTGGCTATGAAACCTACGGTGTCAGTATACGCAGGGATAATAGATGAGACATACGACAAAACGAATAAATCCAATGCCCTTAAAAAATTCACCATGCCACTCGTGAATCCATCATACAAAAGTCATAAGGTAAAAAGCACGAAACTAAAGCAGATGCATGCAGAATAATAGCCAATGCTCAGCTTTCGCATTAGCATGTGTATACGTCTGTAGTTGTATAGATCATACCTGGATGCTGCCATTACTTCACGTATGGAGGACCGAGCTGGCGGCGTCGAACGGCGTACAACACGAACTCCTCGAGCTGACCGGCACTCATCCTCGCAGCTTCACCGTGGTTGGATATTCGGATCATATCATGCGCATCCTTATCCGGTGGAACTATGGCAGAGATTTTCTTTTTCGCTATACACGTACATGATCAGGACTGCTTAAGGCAAGACATGATTCTGTTATTAAATTTACAGTCATGCAAATCTTAATCAAAACTGGAAGATGGACTGAGGAATTTCTAGTTTGCAGTCCACAAACTTAGACAAAAAGATGATTGTTTTATTGGCTTACCCGATCGCTGCCCTAATTGGTCGGCCAGTCGGTGTCGCCGGTGACTCGTCCCCTGCTGCACTTCTGCAATTCCTCCCACATGTAACTTCATCGCACTGGCGCTGCCCAAGGTGTTGTGCTGCCTGCCCATCACGTGTCGGGTTTGCCTCTGATCGTCGCGACCACGAGGTCCAGCAGATCGCGATTGGAAGCGATGAAAGGAAGAATGGCGGTGCAATCTTCTGCGTGATTGTATCGCTAGTTTTTTCTTTTAAGAAGAGGTTGTATCGCTAGATAAATCACAACCGTAATAACTCGGTCCCACAGGATTAACGGCTCCTAATTACTGATTAATGTGGAAATTTCTAGGAAGTCTGTAATTAGTATATATACTAGTCGTCAACCCGTGCGTTCGCACGTGCTAGTCCGATTCTACATATCATTATCATTTGGCTGTATATCAATAGCTTTGTGTTGGCTTTTATTTTCTACAGAAGAATGATTACATGAGATTTTTAACTTGCAAGCTAACTTTAGAACTTTAGTTTTAAAAAGATATTCGTGAGAACATGTAATTGTTTCCCTTCATATAAAAGAGCATGGAGAAATGCCTTTTGGATCCCAATCCCTGTTCTCACTTAAATTGTTTAAACGTATTTAGGTGCGCGTGCCCACTTATATGACTATAGTTTTTGTCAATGGTGATGCATTCCTATACCAGAATCCTATTTGGGATTGATAAGGACTATATGCATCTAATTTTAGATAAATTTCTACAACATATTTACAACAGGGAGAAAATGGTTAGTCACACTTCCATGTGTGAAAGAAATATATATTTTGTAAAACCTCGAGTAGTGCCTGGCACTAACTTTTTCGGTTAAACAATCCAAGGGTGATAAAATTAGAGTCATTTTATTGAGAAAGTTTGCTTATTGTTTAACAAAGGTAATCAGTAAACATAGTGTCCTTATTGTGACCTCGGCAATGGTGTTGAAATCCAATGTTGAGTCAAACGGTTAAATGTACTCCTATTAAAATTTAGTCATTATGTATTTGATTCAAATAATAGAAACAGAACAGTCCATGACCTGATGGTAATTTATTATTGAGGAAATAGAGATTTCTTTATCCATCTCTCATCTTCAAAAACTAAAGAAGCTAGAGGAGGAAATTTTTGAAAGGAAGCTTCTCTAACCTGATGTACACAATGATTGTATTAATAAGAAAATGAAATTTCAGCATTCATCCTCAACATAGAATGTCCTTAATCTCAGACCGGCCATCCTGGCCTTTGTACCACACGGCCTGGAGATACTGATTGACACCATGAACATCCATTTGTGTGGATTATGACTTATGAGATACTTGATCAGTAAACAACCATCTGTAGCTGGCATCTTGCCAAATAACTGGCTTTTGTTCGTCTAAGTCGATGCCTAAACACGATCAGAATAAACCTAGTAGGAAAGGAACCATACAGGTTACAAACCTAGCTATAATAAGAGTAAAGAAATTAAAATATTCAGATAGGTGCATACCTAGAATTTGAGAAGATATATACTATGAAGAGAAGAATGGACCTGGCCAAACCATGAACTATTCAGGAATCAGGAGTAGCATGTTAGAAGAAATCAGATCCAAGTATAATAGGACCAAAAAGAACTGATAGAGCTGCTTGCACTTGACCGTTGCTTCAAAATAGCAAATAGTCAAGTATAGTTGGCGAGAAAAAATGTAACCACTACTTGGCCGATCATGTACATGCTGAAGAAGAAACTAATAAATGGGATCGAGAGCAAGAACTTACGTGCACCAATTTTGTAGCAATAAACATGAGACATTAGGATAGATTTTGTTTAAAGTAGATATGAGAAAATATTGGCTGGTAGACAAACTGTTTAATCTTCATACAACAGAACAACTACTATTACTGTTACTTGATGAGTATAAAATATTTTTTGTGAATGACTTCGGCGATAATAATCTGCATGTAGCACTCTAGCATGCAGGAAAACTACCTGCACAATAGAAGGTACACTTACTTAGAGTATACCATGTAATGCACTGTGTCGTAAATTTAGGACCTTGAGCATTGGTTCAGAGGATATATCGTTAGCTTATATATTAATTTATCCTTTTCGACTTTAAAACTCCACAATCATGAGAAAAGAAAAAGAACCATTCATCGCTATTTTCTCTCAACATTACCTCAAAGGCTCAAACAAATGGATGGCGAGCAGGTCGAACAGGTAGACACAGGGATGTTTGAAACTTGCTAGAGAAAATGGGTATATGGTGCAACGTTTATTATATTGTACCAATCAAGTAATGCATGCAGATTGGGGGTCGGCTTTGTCCTTGTTATGTCGATGGAGGGCAAAGTTGAGCTGTTGCTGCTTGCAAGTGACATGAATGGTGGGTGTCTTCCTGTGGTTGCATGACACGTGAGATTTAACTGACGGCACAGTCTGGCACCTTCCTTGATGAACCTGTAAGACAAATATGCAATACATCACCCGTATCTATTGCAGGAGATAGCAGAAAGAATCAATCTATCAGCAGTTCGAAACTGCAAAGAACAAATTGAAGCACACCACCTACCTCTTCCTTGCTGGTCTTCATTGTAGTGCATACGGGAGGTAAGGGTGCAGCGGGGATAATGTCTGGGTTACTCAGGGGTTGGCAGGCATGTAACGTGCAAAAGAATCTGCAGCAGATAGCTAGTGGAGGAGAAGAGCTTGGGGAGAGATTCAAGATTTAATCCGAGGAGACTAATCATATATAGCAGAAAAGTGGAAATTCCTTCAGATTAATTTTTATTAGCTTGTCGCCAATAACCTGCAGGTCGCAGGTCATGTTCTGATCATTGTGGAAGTCAGGGATGGGGTGAGGCTGCATCAATTCCTGCAGATTGATTTTGATCGACTCTTGTTAGGAAAAAAATTGTTGGACTGAAATCCTCTTCACACAAATCCGCTGGCAAGACCTAAAGAAAAAAATCCGCCCCATCATCCAATTCTGTAAGATCCCGGCTGGTTGGGGAACACAATGGAAATCTAGGCAGAATGCTAATCCAAGACAGGAATCTTGCATATGCACTCGTGAAGCGGCATCCAGGTAATAACGTGGGAAAGAATCAGCATCAGAAATCCGACCTAGCAGAAGAGCTTGTGGACTTGTCCGAGATTCAATCTGTGGAAAGCATGAAAAAAACAGAATCTGAAACCAAAGGATAACCTCATCACGAGACCGAGATTTGTTTCTGGGGGTGGGGGGGAGGCGGCTGACAGTAGAGATTTCATGCCACAAGATCTGCTTTAGATTGTTGTTGTTTTTTCTAACGGTGAGAGAAGGAGCCGGTGGATTAGATATAGGTACGCTAATGGGGAGAGAAGGAGCCAGTGGATTAGATAGTGTCACGACCGGGTTTTCGGGATATTAATTCTCCAGAAAATGGCCGTTGTGCTCACCAGCCCCAGGATTACTGTTAGCTGATGAGGCACCAACTTGATACAAGAAAATCCAAGCAAGTACAAAAATATGCAGTACAAGACCATTGTGGCCAAGGAGTACAATATTTGGTTTTCTAGTGGTTGATGGCGGAAGCGGTTGTGGTACATCTGCGTCTATGGGACTCCATTTCCCACAAGAACAGCTGACCAGGATAACTCCTATCTTCGCGAGGCTGCTGACAACACTGCGTAGGCTCCGGGGCCGTCGTCGTAACACTCTGCTCCGTGCAAGAAAAAAAATCTGGCCAAGACAATAGCCAGGGACAAGCCAATGAGTACGTTTGAATGTACTCGCAAAACATCGAGAACACGGGTATAATATATCAAGGGTAATCAAGTTCCGAAAATATTCTATGATCATAACGTCAGTCACGAGATAAACAAAATATTCATGATGCACGCATGTGGGTAATAATAACCAAAAATAAAATACTGGGTGCCAAACGAGGGTCTGAATGACTCCTCGAGAGGAAACTGCAAAAATAATAATGCCGCAGTCGGGCGTCGGGGCGACACCACATAAAGGGCTTATAACAGAAAATAAAAGACAGTGCGTGCCACAGTCGGGCGTCTAGGCGACACCACATAAAGGGCTTATAAACAATAAATAAATAACAAGCATGCCGCAGTCGGGCGTCTGGGCGACACCACATAAAGGGCTTATAAAGATTAATCACAGTGAATATCCAGGAGGTAGAACCGTCCCAGGGATACTCAATAATTCAAATAAAGTAGATGGTTAGTCCACAATAAAAATGATCAAAATCCATATGTGTCACAGTTCATAATCAGAGTTCCGGTTTAGCAGTTTTCCTCCGAAGACCGACACTAAGACCGACACTTGACCTATCGCAGACTGTAGTCCTTAACCATGGACACGGCTATTCGAATAGATGTATAATCTCTGCAGAGGGTGTACTCTTTACCCACGGGTAACGGATTTCTTTAGTCCATCGGGACTAATTCCGTCTACGGTCTTTTGATTGAAAACACGCCTGACCTGCACACACCAGCTTAACTTACCGGTGTCTGGAATCACCCACGACACCTGTCAAGCGAAACTCTAAGTGGGGAGGCTACAACCTCGACGTAGCATGGGATCACAAAATTTATACCGCGCGCAAACTAGGGGAGCTACCCCTTCGGCTACAACCAAAACACTCATGCCCCCGGACCGGATGACTGGCTTTAATCCATGGCCATGGGACCCTCATCCCGGCCTCTCTGTACGGTGTGTGCTAGACAGGGGTTGACAACTTACTGAACCGTACCCTACCTAAGGCGGTTGCAGTGCAAAACAGGCTCCAAATACAAAAGAAATCCTTTTATAAGAATAAAGCTCTGAGAA
This sequence comes from Triticum aestivum, assembly GCF_018294505.1. Lineage (NCBI taxonomy): Eukaryota > Viridiplantae > Streptophyta > Magnoliopsida > Poales > Poaceae > Triticum > Triticum aestivum. The sequence goes on along the minus strand of NC_057814.1, from coordinate 45,501,533 downwards.
CACAATTCTTGCAAATTTAAAACCACTGATAAAGAATTTGTTTTATCATAGAGAGTATTCAAGTCCAACAATACTCTTTGAAGGGTTTTTTTTCACTTGAAGTAAAAATTCACAATAACAAAAGGGTAACTCTTGACAAATGGAAAAGTTTTATTTCCTGGCAACATTTTAATAAATAAAACAAGACCAAAATTTTGGGGTGTCACAACACCACCCCCCTTAAGAAAAATCTCGTCCTTGAGATTTGTTAAAAGCTGTTTTGAACAAGAACTGTTTTTTTAAAAAAATTGTTTTTATCAAAGAAATCCTTCAATTGCACAAAAGCAAAATGGCTACAGTGAGAGGGCAATAAGTGGTGTAAAACTACAGTGTGGTACACTGGCGTAGTGTGGAAAAATCCACGGTTAGGGAAAACGAGATATTTCTACGCAGAAACAGTAATTTAGAATAAATTCTAAATTACTAAAATACGCTCGTCGCACCCGAGAGCACAGTGCTCTCTTTGGCTGAGAGGTGGATCCGGGGCCCACTGTCGGCCTCTTCTCCTACCTCTGGCTCTCTCTTCTCTTTCGCGCGCTCTCCCGCGCTTCCTCCGCCGGCGATGCCTAGCTCGTAGGGCATCGAGGCCGTACCGTGGTAGTGCGCGGCGTGCTAGCCGCCGGTGCACTCACCTCGCGGGCCAGTGCGTTGTCGGCACTGCTCGCGGACTCGCCACCGAACACCGGCGGTCGAACGACGAGTGGCGCTGGTTGACCTCGCCCACCGTACACCGATCTCGGGCTATAAAACGACCGCGGTGCTCCTCTCTTCTTCCTCACACCTGGCCTCGCTTCTACTTCTCCTTCCTTCTTCTCCATTGCTGCTAGCAGGAGCTCGAGCCGAGGCTCTAATGGCGGAGGCAATGCCGGACTGGTATGTGGTCCTGGTGTGTGGAGGTTTGGCGGTGCTGCTGGGGTTCTCCGTGCTCCTGTGCGCGATGATCCTGGATGATCGTCGTGATGCTCGAGTGTTAGCTCTTCGCGGTGGCGGCGATCACGTGGATTAGGCGCGACCTCGGGGCTGACTGCCGTCGGTGTGCTGGGGCAGCTCGCGCTCGAATGGACACTCACAAATCTCTCTTACTGAGACTGTGGTGTCCTCGAGTGTGGTTAGATAGGCGCAAAAATGTGCTCAAGGATTTGCAATAGTGCTCGAGGTCGAGTGGTGGCTGCTGAGAGTTTGCTGTAACGATGTTGCGCGAATAAAAAATCTGTGTCGTGAAAAAAAAATATGCAGCAGTGACTCGGGGAAAGAAATCCCCTCAAAAACATGTTGCGAGAGAAAAATAATTAAAACAAAACCAATAGCAGTAAAATTGCTCACATAACTGAAACTAAAGCAAAATCGGATCCGTCGCACAAAATTACAGTACATAACTTATTACTGGGATAACAGACACATCAGAGACGTTTACAAGGAAAACGGCAAAAAGACAGGGTCCTGAGAAAACGCCTCTGGTACTGGGGCACACTCCTCTTCTATCGGGGGAAGCGGGTTGACCAGTCGATGAATGCGCCCTTCTTGGTCAGGCCTCAGGGGCTGCCAATAGCGATCCGGGGATTTAAATCAGCGAGGCTCTGGAGGTAACCCATTACCCGCTGAGTTAAACGCTCCTGAGCAATAACGTACTGGGCAAGGTTGGCCAGTACTGGATCTCTCTCAATTCGTCCACCGGAGAAAGATGCAACTTCTCCGGGTGCTGCACGACTCGGAAAATAATAGTATCCTCGCTCGCTGGCATAGGGTACCGCGAATCGAAGACGAGTGAGCGCCTCGTATGCAGCAGCTTCTATGGCCATATGCGGAGTCGGCATGGATTTCCCCACGAAGGAGACTTCCGTTGGGTCTTGGTTTGGGTATGCGGGAGGGATGTGCACCACTGCCCAATATTTCGAGGTGGAAGGGGTGATCCTCGATTTGAGCAATTCATACTGCGGTGGGCGGGTGGCACTCATGGTACTGCAGGTAAAGTCCCACAATAATTTGACAAAGCTACCCGGGGTCGCGTCTGGGGTTCTCAGATAAATACTGGGGGTTGACATGGCAAGGGATGGCTGTGAGTGCTGCGCACAAAGGTGAGGGGTGCTCGGCAAGGTCACGAAGTGGCCTTTATATAGCACCGGGGCTGGGTTAACTACCGGGGTGAAGGGTAACTGGCTGCCGATCCTGTTCTCGGGCCAAAACCACAGATATACATATCACATAAATGTGACGCATTACTGTGGGTGCCGACGGGGTTGGTCTTGGTAGCTGCGCCCGAAATTTAAAAATGCAACTGTACGCTAACGTACACATGCATAGCTACTACTCCAAAACTAGGAGCGTTCAAGCAGACCGCATGTAATAAAAGCGATACAAGACCACATCATTACAAAGCGTAGGAAAACTAAGGCTCGATACAACTCGAGCGACTTAGTCTACTTCGTTAATGTCTAAGTGAGCTGGCCTTGCGGACGCCGATGCTTCTCCACGGTTCTCACCGTCGGGATTTGCTGGCTGAGGTTGAGGGGCTGCAGGGTCGGGGAAATGACGATGACCATCGCGGGGGTTGTTGGCCACAATCCCGTTGGAATGGGTTCCCAAAAGGCGATGAAGCGCTTCCGGGGTCACCAAAGCACTCTGGTTGAGGGCTGGCGCAGACCTCGAGGGATCGATCGGGTGTCCGAACAGCACGACTGGGATGTCGGCGTCGGGCTCCGCTTCTCTTCTCGCCGGGGCTCGGCGAACCAGTGCTCCACGAGCTGCGATCAGATCAAGGGTGACCTGAACGAACAGTTGCTCTAGTGCGCTTACATAGCGTACCAGATGTAACAGCGCAGGATCTGTCTCGTGGTCTCCGTTGGCAACCTGGGGCGGCCTACCATACCCGTCACGACTGGGGTAGTAGTACAATGAGCGACAGTTAACTCTTGGCGACAAGTGCCGGAGCTGAACTATAGCTTCTCGGGCTGCCAGTTGGATGGCTTGTGGCTCAAAGGAAGTTGTCCTTCCAGTGAACCTGTAGGGGCGTTCTGGCGACAGACCCCTACCGTAGATGTGCACAGTGGCCCAGTACTGACGGCTCTCACCGTACATGGGTCCTTGGTACACAACATACTCAGGAGGCTCCTCTAACGCAAAGGCACGGCGGGTGAGGTTTGCGAGCACGGTCACGAAACCTCCAAGGTTGGTCGCTGTGGTCTCATTGTGAACGATGGGACCAGGCATCGTGGCTTGGTTTGGGGAAAAGAGGCTGTGCTGTGCTGTGTTGAGGCTAGCGTGCCCTTTTTATAGGGAAAGGGGACGGAGTCTTCCTCCGCACGCTTGCGATAGAGACTGGTTGGGTGTCGGTCACTGGTGCGTGATCGACGGGCTAGGTTGATAGGTTGGGCACCGTCCGCCGAAAAGGGCCCCGGGTTACTGTGGGGCTATCTTACGCGAGAAGCTTGACCGGGACTAGGTTAAGGTCTGATGGTTTGGTTAACCTAGGTTTATTGACCTGGCTAAGATAGGATTAGCCAATGGTCAGCCTGGCTCTGATACCAAGTCTGTCACGACCGGGTTTTCGGGATATTAATTCTCCAGAAAATGGCCGTTGTGCTCACCAGCCCCAGGATTACTGTTAGCTGATGAGGCACCAACTTGATACAAGAAAATCCAAGCAAGTACAAAAATATGCAGTACAAGACCATTGTGGCCAAGGAGTACAACATTTGGTTTTCTAGTGGTTGATGGCGGAAGCGGTTGTGGTACATCTGCGTCTATGGGACTCCATTTCCCACAAGAACAGCTGACCAGGATAACTCCTATCTTCGCGAGGCTGCTGACAACACTGCGTAGGCTCCGGGGCCGTCGTCGTAACACTCTGCTCCGTGCAAGAAAAAAATCTGGCCAAGACAATAGCCAGGGACAAGCCAATGAGTACGTTTGAATGTACTCGCAAAACATCGAGAACACGGGTATAATATATCAAGGGTAATCAAGTTCCGAAAATATTCTATGATCATAACATCAGTCACGAGATAAACAAAATATTCATGATGCACGCATGTGGGTAATAATAACCAAAAATAAAATACTGGGTGCCAAACGAGGGTCTGAATGACTCCTCGAGAGGAAACTGCAAAAATAATAATGCCGCAGTCGGGCGTCGGGGCGACACCACATAAAGGGCTTATAACAGAAAATAAAAGACAGTGCGTGCCACAGTCGGGCGTCTAGGCGACACCACATAAAGGGCTTATAAACAATAAATAAATAACAAGCATGCCGCAGTCGGGCGTCTGGGCGACACCACATAAAGGGCTTATAAAGATTAATCACAGTGAATATCCAGGAGGTAGAACCGTCCCAGGGATACTCAATAATTCAAATAAAGTAGATGGTTAGTCCACAATAAAAATGATCAAAATCCATATGTGTCACGGTTCATAATCAGAGTTCCGGTTTAGCAGTTTTCCTCCGAAGACCGACACTTGACCTATCCCAGACTTTAGTCCTTAACCATGGACACGGCTATTCGAATAGATGTATAATCTCTGCAGAGGGTGTACTCTTTACCCACGGGTAACGGATTTCTTTAGTCCATCGGGACTAATTCCGTCTACGGTCTTTTGATTGAAAACACGCCTGACCTGCACACACCAGCTTAACTTACCTGTGTCTGGAATCACCCACGACACCTGTCAAGCGAAACTCTAAGTGGGGAGGCTACAACCTCGACGTAGCATGGGATCATAAAATTTATACCGCGCGCAAACTAGGGGAGCTACCCCTTCGGCTACAACCGAAACACCCATGCCCCCGGACCGGATGACTGGCTTTAATCCATGGCCATGGGACCCTCATCCCGGCCTCTCTGTACGGTGTGTGCTAGACAGGGGTTGACAACTTACTGAACCGTACCCTACCTAAGGCAGGGACGAGTGGTAGTACCAGGCAAGTATGGGGGTTACTGGACAAGACTCGATCTAAGGCCGACTCAGGAGGTTCAAGTGTTCCCTGCATGATTAGCATAACAAAAGTATTTCCATTAACAGGTAGACTTATCACTCGTCAAGCCTCACCATGCCATACCGAACATACTCGTCCCGACGAGGTACTAGGGACAAGACCGTGTCTACCCAAGACCACGACTTTCCCGGCTTCCTTCCGGTATGCAAGGGGAGCTTACGAGGATGAATACCATCACCAACATATCCATTTTCACAGCAAAGAAAAACTCCACCAAGCACTTATGCATATGACTTTTATCGTCACATAAAATAGCGTATGCTCCAAGTCAAGTTGATGTTGTAAACGTATCAACAACATCCAAAAATATTAACCAGGGTTCAGCATGCTTGCCTTCAAGTGTATGCATGTGGGGGGTGCACTTTTGAAAGTTGCCTTTTCTCCAAAAATCCTATTTTGAGAAATATTCAAACAACACACATTTCAAAAACAGTAAAGAAAGTTGCCCCAAATATTTTTGAAATAAATCTTAAAATAAACTAGATGAAATTTGAGAGAGGTAGGAAAACGAATCAACTTATTTGGAGTTTTATTTTAAAAGTTATAGCCAGTCAAAGATCAGTCAAAGTCTGTTTTATTTAAAATCAGAAAAAGGAAAATGCTTCGGGGAAAAATACGCTTTCAAAGCAGAGGTGACGTACTCCGGTCTTTGCGCTTTCACTTAAACAGAGAGAGCGGCCGCGCGGGTCACTGACAGTGGGTCCAGAGGGCCCACTGGTCAGGTTTGACTGGTCTCCCTCTCCCTCCTTTCTCTGTGCCCGAACGGTGGCGGGGTTCCGGCGATCGCCGGCGACGAACTGCGGCTCCTCGAGGGCATCTGAGGGCAGGGATGGGTTGGCCAGACCGAGGCGGTCCTCTCGGTGGGCGTTAGGCAGGTGGGGACGGAGGAGGTTACCGGCGGCGAGCTCCGCGGCGGAGGGGGCTACGGTGGTGAAGTGATATTTGGGTTCCGGTGGTCCTTGGTCGAGACTGAGGTGCTGGGCAGCTCTGCAAGACCATGGGGAGGCGTCTGGTGATGCTGGATGGACGGGAGAGGGCCTAGCTGCGGTGTAATGCACTGGATTGCGGCGGCGACCGAGCTTGCCGGAGGCGGGGAAGAAAGCTTCTTCCGGTCAATTTGCGGCGAGGGGAGCAATAGTGGGGAGGCCTGGGGTTGCTTGAGTGCCCGGAGGGGCTCGGGGTCCCCTTATATAGGCGCGACGGGGCTGGCTCCGCGGCAGGGATAAGATCGACGACGAGTCGCCATTGCTGTAGTTGCAGGGCGTCGTGGCGGCGACGAAAGCGTGCCGACGAGCAAGTGGATAAGCACGGGCTGCTTCCTGGGGCAGCTGGCGCGCTGGTGTGGTTTGGGTGGTGCCGAACATGGCAGAGGCCGCTGCCGACGCCGGCGTGCCGCCAAGTGCCCTGCCAGCGGCGCTGCAGGGCGCCAGAGCGGGCGTGGAGGGGGAGCGGGCTAGTGCGCGGTTCAGCGAGGCAGTAGGGGCCAGGGACGGGTCGCGTCGAGTGCGGAAGTGCGGCGTGTCGGCTCAGTGCGCGCGCGTGCAAAACGTGCGCTCTGGGCGCGCCCAGAGCACGCACGGCACCTGCTCGACGAAATGCCAGTGCGGTCTAGAGCGCGAGGGTGGAGCTGGCACTGCACAGGATGGAGGTAGGGGTAGCAAGGCGCTCAGTGGACATGGTTGCTGGGTCATTGGAGCAAGTTCACAGTGCAAACTAGCAAACATGCCTCAAGCTGACTGTGCACACCAAGTGTTCGACAGAAAGCCAAGTGCACTTAGGCAACTCTTGGAGTGGCCAAAGTCTCCACATCAGGGTCTCTTTAGATGCAGGAGATGGTGGTAAGATCACTTGGGCAAAACTAGAAACTTGTTAGTGCAAGTTTTGCAAAACTCTAGTTTTGGACAGAAAGAAAAAGGGTTTAAAGAATGCACTTAAAAACCTCTAATGAGTCCACTCTCCTGGACTTAAGGGATTTGAAGGGAGGGCTACAAGTAGGAAAAAGCTCAGGGTTACTAGAGAAAAGAAAAATAAGGTTGCAGTACAAATCACCAAATTGGACCAGAATGCAAAAGAGGTTGATCCACTCAAATTTTTCAAAGAACATCACTGGATTTTGCTTGAAGATGAATTGTATGCATCCACTGACATCTCCAAACACTTGGAAGAATTTTTAAAGAAATATTTAAATGGGTTGCAGTGCAAAAGTGACTAGTGGACCAGATTGGAAAAGTTGGTGTAGAGTTCAAAATCCCCAATGGCCAAAAGGTATTTTTGCATAAAAGTGATGTGGAAACATCACATGACATCCCCAAATTTTGGTGGAAATTTTAAATGCATTTCTCAGGCGGTTGCAGTGCAAAACAGGCTCCAAATCCATTTCTCAAGAGCATTTCTCAAGCGGTTGCAGTGCAAAACAGGCTCCAAATGCAAAAGAAATCCTTTTATAAGAATAAAGCTCTGAGAACACAATTCTTGCAAATTTAAAACCACTGATAAAGAATTTGTTTTATCATAGGGAGTATTCAAGTCCAACAATACTCTTTGAAGGGTTTTTTTTCACTTGAAGTAAAAATTCACAATAACAAAAGGGTAACTCTTGACAAATGGAAAAGTTTTATTTCCTGGCAACATTTTAATAAATAAAACAAGGCCAAAATTTTGCGGTGTCACAGGTAGGTAGGTTGACATTCACGTGGCTCTTTTGGATTTCTATAAGAAAAAAAACAGGCCGAATTAAAAAAAATTAAGTCAGGGTTTGCTGGGTTAATCTACAACGTAATAATACGGTCCCACCGGATTAACGGCTCCTAATTATTGATTAATGTGGTAATTTCTTGGAAGTCCCTAATTAGTATAGGTATAGGGATAGAGGTATAGATAGATAGATAGATAGACTAGTCACCAACCCGTGCTTCCGCACGGGCTTGCTTAGTTTAGATAGATGTACATAAGTTATACTCCCTCCATTCCATAATAAAGTGTGTATAGATTTTCTAACAGATGAACTTTGTAAACTTTAATTATGTTTAGAGAGAAAAATATATACATTTAGAATGCTAAATGCATATCATTGGATACATTATGAGCTAAATTTCCGTATTGTATATGTTTGGTACTGCAGATATAGATAGTTTTCCCCATAAACTTGGTCAAAGTTAGCTAAGTTTGACTTTTTGGAGAATATATATGCACTACATTATGGAACCGAGGGATTACTTCTATTAACATTTGTTATCTACAATTTTTGTTTGAAACAATCATTTAAATAGTAATTGATCATTGAGACTTATAACATACAACAATGCATATTTGTTACCATGTGTCAAAAATGTTCTACTCTTTTGAATAAATTCTGTCATATAACTTGCATATACGTATGATTACCAAATATGTTACACTAAAATTGTATTATCCTATTATATATTATAGAACTGGTCGATTCCTATACTCACAATATACATATGTCAATGAAAGGAATCTGACAATACTCACTAATATCTTCATTTGTGTATTTACTAATTGAGTCTTGCCGAGCCACATCAACCACGTTAAGTTTCTTGTAAACAAACAAACAAAGCAAAAGATATAGGATGGACAGAGTTACTATCTTTAGGACAATAGCTGTCCAACAGACTGAACTGGTACAGATATGAAACTGGACAGTTCATGAAGGAGGAGCGAGAACCTGCAGTGAGTATTAAATTGTCAACCATATCATTGACATCAAAATACATGCATGATTTCAGCACCGGACAAAACATGGCTGATGTTACTATGTTTCTCCGGCAACAGGGCTTCAATTTTAGCAACTGTCACGTACAAAGTATTGCTTGTCTGTTGCAGTCTTGTTCGTCCTAATAAATTGAACTTCAGCACTGGCCAGTACACGGTGGTGTACACGTTGCAGTGCATCATCATCGTCCATAACTCCACTATGCAGGGCCAGCACATACAACTCATGTTTCCTACCCAAGCAAGCCACGACAGCCAGCTAGGTTCTCTCACAGTTACCCTGTGTTGTAGCACCCCGAGTCTCAGAGGTTGGGATACCCCGGCCGTGACACCACGATGACACAAGCAGGCTAGATCTGAGAGGACAATAAGGCATAAAAGTAAACAACTGAATTTTACCTCATTGCAAAATAGGTCAAAATATTAAGAAGACAAATTCAACATTCAAATTTGATACTTGAGCCAAATGTGCAGAAAATTTGAACAAATAAGTTGTTAAATGTACCTTTTAGAATATCAGATTGAATGCATGGGAGTCAATGCTATATGAATTAAAAGGCTATTTATGGTACTCCTCGGATCACCCATGATGGACTCTTTTTCGTAGGTATATAATATAACTATCTCCAAACATGGCAGGTGTGCATAATTATAAGTAAAAAAACTAAAAATACACTAATAAGAAAAACCTTAATGGTAGAAGATGTTTTATGTTGGACAGTTGGAGTGTCATGTTTCTCGATGGTGTTCTCCAAATCCAGCCCCACACTGTATGCAGAATACAAACATTGAGGGCTCTAATGTATCATAGCAAAACAGTGGAAAAAACATAAGTTGATGGTTGAGTAACTACTACTTGCAAATATAAGGACACTGAATCAATACCTATGGTACAGTCGAGTCCATGACCATGATCCCCAACTAACAACAAAGCCTAGAGAAAGCCTAAAAATACTACAACAGGGATACAACCAAGTACAATATAAATCGTAGTATCCTACTATTATAGCAAACCCTGGATAGCATGCCATATTTTAAAGTTCAGACTGCAGCTCAATCTGTGACATATTACAGCAAAGAGATACCAAGTTAGCTGCATGCAAACATGGGAAGAGGGAAGACCATGAGACGTAAATTCATTTGATAACAAATATATAAAATATGAAAGATGGCAATACAGAGTTACCGTATCAGTATTAGCAGAGTTACAATTAGACTGGTTTTCAGAAGAAGAAAACACTAACGAACACAGGGCCATAGGTACTTCAAAGCTAGAAAAATTTCAACATAAGATAATTGAAACAGAGTCAATATCACTCGTGAGCTTGTTCGACATTGCCCTCCAAACGCTAGGTGATGCTACGGTCAAACACACCAAGAATCCCCAGCCGTGATAGGTAGCAACACGACATTGCTAAGTATTACAATTATAACAGAAGCATATCAAGCAGTGATACTGCATATAAATAACTAATAGTGCAATAACGGATGGACACTCGGATTCAGAACGCCATATAACAGGTTAGCCATGTTTTACGGCCATGAACCACTCCATATCTAGGTGTGGTTCTGCTGAATCCTGCATCGTAAAACAAAAATATAATTTTGAGGAACGCACCATTCCATTGAAAATTGTACATCATGCAAGGATATTTAATCTGAACCAAAACCGACACAATAGAAAGAAAAGTTAACATAATGTACCTGCTAGTTTCTCTTGCTTTACCTTGCAATTCGATGTGGTAAACTACTTTTGGAGTCAGTTTCTTTCTAGATCATTTTGATATTCGCCTCACATAGTAGGTAGCTCCTAAATCTGATCTGGTAGATCCAGAAAAAAAATCCTAAAAACCATGACATCATAATATATGTGAAATCAAATCAGCACACAGTTGAGTTTATTTGTGAGTAGAATTAGCACTTGCTGCATGGTATAAGGAGAGAGAGAAAGACATAAAGATGACAAAACCCTCTCTAGTTAATTAGGATAATCCATGTAATACAACAGTTTGGTTTACTTGAGAAACGAAGCACCAATCATTGATCATGCTTGTTGGGATAAAAGCAACAGTAACAGTTACCACTTGCTTCAAAATACAAAGAGAAACATAAACACATAAGATGATGAAACTTGGCGTTCTAATTTTCCATGCTTCTGCAATAGAACAGATAGCTTGTCGTGTGGGTATCAATTCTGAAATTTTATCGGAACATACATTTATCATACTAACTATATGAGTGCACCAACTGATAAGCAAACCCATAAATTCGATCACCTCTAAATCAAGAGATGATGTTTATTCTATATGCGCAACTATCAAAAGCCTCACATAGAGGGCAACTCCCAGGATTTAGGCCAGAAACCAAACTTCACAATTCCTTGAACACATAGAGCAACTCCCAGGATTTAGGTGAGAAACCAAACTGCACAATTCCTCGACAAATAGAGAGCAACTCTCAGGATTTAGAAGGGGGTGGGAAGAATTGGGAGAAAGCTGCATGGTATTTATGCTGACCCCTTTGCGCTCAGAGAATAGCTGGTGATCAGCACGTCCTAATTGAAGTCGGTGGCAAGTTCTAGGTCATGCCGCTTGGGAGGAACATGTATGGTGGACGTCTAGCCGCGATGAACTTTTTCTTGTCATGATTACCTTTATCCTGGCCGTCCCCTTCCATCTATGATGGCATCAATGATTACTCTCATTCTCAATGCGCTCCTGCAGGAACCTAGCATGTAGCAAATCCAGCGAGATGCGCACGCATGCGCGCCTCCCTGAGAACATGGGATAGAAGATAGGAGATATGATGCACTTCCTGTGGCGGCAGCAACATGAGCTCAGAGCTTTTTGTACAAATCTGAGAGGATGGCAATGACCTGACATCGAGAGAGAAAGAAGAGAGAGTACGTAGACAATAGGAATTGTGGAGATGGGAGTAGAGATCAGAAGAAAAACACACCTCAAGGATAGCAGCGGAGAGTCCGAACAGAAGCGTCGTGCAGAGGAGAGCAGCGGTCGCCTAGCTTGAGAGCGCCATGGAAGGGTCGTGTACGAAAGGGAGGAGAAAAGCACCCGCTAGATCTAGGATGGAGGTCTGTTTTATTGGTTGAAGAAACCATGTTTCTCACGTTAGGGATTGCAACAGCCAAGAAAAAAAAGGAGCGTGCACCATCAATTTTTTTTAACAGCGTGCAATATCTAATCTTTTACGTTGTGTTGGCCAACAATTTTCTGAGATGGGAGTTTGGATCGTATCTACTTACAGCCTGTTTGGTAAACACTTAGGCAGGGGAATGGGAGTTTGCATAAGGGTGTTTATGAAGGGATTAGTCATGGGAAGTAGATTTTTACTCCCATTCACTTGTTTGGTATATGATGGGAATTAGCGTGGGATAAAACTCTGCTCACGAATTAACAGGGTAGCCCCTGGGAAGAAATAGGTGGGAATTGGCTTCCTCAACTCCCATTCCCCTTCCTACTTAAACTCCCATTCCCTCTAATCAAACAGTGGACTTTTAATCTCCTCACCCCTCAACTCCCATTCCCCATCTCGAATTCCCCCGAACCAAACACGCTCTTAGGGTTCTGTTTTTAGAACCGGTATACGACCCTTTTTTAAGCGATTGCAATTTTTTTGCCGTATTAAGAAAAAAAGTTGAGGATTAGATAGATGGGTTGATCTACACCGTAATAACTCGGTCCCACCAGATTAACGGCTCCTAATTACTGATTAACGTGGTAATTTCTTGAGAGTCGCGGGTATATATATATATATATATATATATATATATATATATATATATATATATATATATATATAACTCTATTAATAACCCAGGGTGAAGAATAAATAATTCTTCACCCCGGTCGACCGACCGAGCCAGACCATGCCTCTAGGCACCGTTTTGCGATTGGGGAAAAGATAACCCGCTATCCCTCGCTGGAAAATTATATTGAGGTTGAAGTAATTTTACGTTTCAAGCGTTGACTCGAACACAACCCCACCTCCCCATCCTTTTCTAAACTGCTGCAAACTATTTTTTTTAGAAGAAGAGTTACGAACCGTATCGGGAGTATCGGCGGCGCCATGGGTGGGGTAGCTGCCTAGGTCTTGGGCGGTGCCGTGGTTGGTGATGGCGTTGAAGTTTCATCCCGTGGTGCTCGGTGGTAGTGGTGGCCTCGACGGTGTGGTGAACTCTCTGGGTTCCTCAAGGCAGTGCTGCGGGGCTGCACCGCTCTGCGCCGGCAATAGCGGTCTACGACGGCGTCACGGTGAGCTCTGGACACTCTGATGCATTGCCAAGATTTATGCCCCTGTATTTCTCCTCCCGTCTCTCCCAATCTAGAATTCTACTTTCCCTATGGAACTTAGGCGTATTGACTTGCCAGATGCGGCGGCTGCTATGGTGCTAGGTCTTGGCCTTTCTCAGATTCGGCGCAGGTTGTTGCATCCGTACATGAAGTTTTACTCGTTTCAATTTGGCTGCACAAATTTTAGTATGGGTCTTCACCAGATTTGATGTTGAGGACAAATCAAGAGCTTCTCTTTAGATCTAGCCTACAGATGCTCCCAGTCCTCCTACTAAGCTCCTATTTTCAATAAATAGTTTACATTCAGCAGTTTGTGTCTGATGAATCCTCCGTTTAGAGTTCCCATATGTTGCATGTTCTAATAAATAGCCATGTTTCTTCTTTATTATGAATAAACTCCATCTTTTTTCCTTGGAGCTCCACTATTTTGAATGAATTGGACTGTCCCCTGCTACTGAAAAGTACCATGTCCGGCCATTTAAACTTAGAATCGAATCGGGGTGCTGCTACTGTATTAGGTTGACCATCCAATCATTGTGAATCTGCTCTGCTGCACAAGAAGGCATAGTAAGAAACCGGGAAGGGTGGCACCCCAATAAGAAGCACAAATCATTTAAGCCCGAGTAACCGTGATCTCAATGCACAATATCATTGCCTTGCTGATAGTTCAGTTAGTCGAAGCACTGCCATTGGGGCTGATCATACCTTGAATTGATCAAAATTTGAACCTTTCGGTTACCACTATCTGCTCATTTTCTACAATCTACACTACTACAGCAGGTGGTACATGTCAGACAACATATTGTTTATAACTTGAATCACGTGCTGTTATTTTCGTTCGTAGCATTCATGATTTGAGTCTATGTAAAGGTATCTAAAAGACTAAAAGAGAACATATTTTTGATAAATGATGTGTAATGCCAGAACAGTTGCAACTTGCTTCCTATACTAATCATTTTTTACACTGTAGGTAGCTCATCTATAAGTACCCTAATAACAGTAGACTGATATTAATACATTTGAAAATATGGAAAAACACAAAGATCTTTGACAGCACAGTTATGCTGAGAGGAGTTTCAATCTAGGAGAGCTGCAGGCGGGTTGTCTTCTTTCTTAATCATATTTTTGTTGCTTTCTCCCTACTCAGACTGTATTGGAGTTCTCTCTAGAGTTTTGTGTAATCAGCTCTGAGGTTATGAGTAGAGTTCCAGTTCTGTTTTTCTCAAGAGCTGACCCTGTAAATACTTGCTCCATGTTTCTTAGAGGTGATCTATAAATTATTCCCTCTATTTCAATATAGTTCGGCGCTAGGCGCTTCGAGGTAAAACTACTCCATATATATATTAAAGAAGTCAATGGAGGTTATCGTTGGAAATTTCAGTCACTAGTCGAGGAAATAACTTTTGAATAATCAAGGATGCAATTCCATAAATGGTACCTCCAAATAAATTTCCAAATGAGAATTTACTACACCAAATCCATGGCGCCTAATGAACAGGTCTAGATAAAAATAGAGGTAAAAAGGAGAGAGTATGCATCACTATCTCGTTGTTTTCTCGAAGCAGAAAATATCTTTTAAAAGAAGACGATCAGATGCAGATAGAAAGGGTCTTGCGATGCATGGAGCTCGTGCAGATAGAGGTAGTATAGTCGGCGAGGTAAATTTACCTCGCAAACCTATTGTTTTCTTTCGGCAGTGGTCCAGTCTCCAAACACTGTTTGCATGTGCCGTAACTTACTTTGCATGCGTGAGGAAAATTTACCTCACAACCCTTGTTTCTTACGGCAGTGCTCCATAGTAGTATGTTTCTTTCTCCCTATTGTAATCTTACATCAGGTGTTTTTATTTCTTACGTTTTGAAATTCTGGCCGTGGGGTGGCTGGGGTGAGGAATAAGAATTCCTCACCCAGGTTGACGAATAGCGCGACATATATATATAGGTTAAAATAGAGTAAATGCACTTACTTCTCCCCATTAGGCTGAATCAACCACCTCTGATCGCGGGTCGCCGGCACGGCCGGGAGCTTCGTACCACCACGCTGGTAGACCTTCTTGCCCTGCTCAACCAGCTCGTTATCGCCAAAACTATCGTCAGACCAGGTCTCCTCGCCATCAGCATGGCCACTAGTCTCCGGACTCACCTGGGACGAAGACTCTGTGACCGGAGTATCATGGGACGAAGACTCTGGGGCCCGAGTCCCCTGGGACGAAGGCTCGGCGACACGAGGCTCGTGGACCGGAGTCCGAGACGGGTCCAAGTCTAACGTCTCCACCGAAGACAGAGCACTCCGGTGGTCTGGAGAATCAGCTTCGGGTGGCGGCGAGGAAGGCACAACAGCCTTCCTACCTCTCCCGCCTCCACGTCCACCTCTTCGTCTTCCCCTGACCTATCCCGGCCGAAGAAGAAGGGCCCGCCGGTGTCGCCATGCTGTCTACGAGCGCTCTACGAAGCTGCTGGGGTGCAATATAGCCACCCCTCCCAGCACGCGCCGAGGAAGAAGGAGGCTCGGAGCGCTCTCGACCCGCGCCCACCATCTGTCAACACCTGCAATGACAAATAGTAAACGAAATTAGTATAACGTAAACATAATAAAAAATTTGGTGGGTGAAAACAACACCAAAACTCCTTTTCTGATATTTCAAGCTTTTGGAATATTTACATAGGAAATATTCTCTATAAATTCCAAGAAAATTCTAGCATGTATGACAATGCCATTTTTGGTTATCTTGCTAAGTATCATCTCTTGGAGAACAAAATGACATCACCAAAACCCCTCAAACTACTTAACCTAACTAACCTATAAACTAACCTAGAAACTAACCTAACGAACCTAGTCTAAAGATAACTAACCTAACTAACCTAGAAAATCAAACTAACCTAACTAACACCTTCTACTTATTCTAAAGATAACTAACCTAACCTAACTAACCTAACCTAGTCTAAAGATAACTAACCTAATCTAACTAACCTAGAAACTAACCTAGCTACCTAAACTAAACTAAATTAACCTAAAATAAACTCCTTTCCCCCGTGATCTTTCTTTTTCTTCTTCTTCTTCTTCTTCATTATTTTCCTTCTTCCTCTTGTCTTCTTTTTCTTCTTCATTTTCCTTATTTTCCTTTTTCCTCTTCACTTCTACTTTTTCTTCTTTTCTTCTTAATATAAAAACTAACCTAAAATCTAACCTACAATCTACTAACCTAAAAAAGCTAACCTACAATATACAATCTACTAACCTAATTAAAGCAACTAAATCTACTAACCTAAAGCAACTAAATCAACTAACCTAAATTAACTAACCTAAAGCAACTAAATCTACTAATTAACCTAAAGCAACTAAATCAACTAACCTAAACAATCAACCTAAAGCAACAAATGTACTAACCTAAAGCAACTAAATCAACTAACCTAAATCAACTAATTAACCTAAAGCAACTATATCTACTAACCTAAAGCAACTAAATCAACTAACCTAAATCAACTAACCTAAAGCAACTAGCCTCAATCAACTATATAACCTAAAGCAACCAAATAAACTAAAACAACAAGAAAAAAAAGGGCAGAACCTCACTAGGGGCCGGAGCGGCCGCGGGCGGCTCGACGGAGAGGCGCCGGGCGGCGGGGCGCCGTGGTGGCGGGCGGCCTCGGGGTCGGGTGCGGTGGGGTTGGCGGCGGCAGGGGCGGTGGGGGTCTGTGGGGGCGGCTCGAGCACGGGGAGGGGAGAGAGACAGAGGGCACAGAAAGAGGATGGCGCGGGCGCGGGCCCTAACCTTTTTTGATAGGTCAAATCTCTTTGAGCCTAGGTAGTGGGGTGGGGCCGGGAGGGAGGGGGGGAACGGCCGTTAGGTGGGGCACTTTCTTTGCCGTCCGCTAGCTGACGGCAAAGAAAGTGGCCGTTAATTTCTTCTTGTTAGTGGGCCACCCACCCTCTTTGCCGTCGGCTAGCTGACGGCAAAGCTTCTAAGCCGTCAGCTAGCGGACGACAAAGAGCAGGCTGACGGCAAACATGTTCTTTGCCGTCAGTTTTCGTCAAGCTGATGGCAAAGACCCTCTTTGCCATATCCCGATTCCAGTAGTGAATGTCCCTAATTCTGAGTGTTTTCGAAAATGTTCAAGTTTTCAAATTTTGTTTGGATTTAAAAAAAATATTCATTTAAAAAATGTGTTTCGAAATCTAAGAAAGGTTGAATTAAAATAATAATCATGTTTTAAAATTTCAAAAAAAGTTTGTGTTTTAAAAAAGCCTTCATAGAGTCAAAAAATTGCTCTAGTTTCCAAATTTTATTCATAAATTTGGAAAAAGTCCATGTTCCAAAAACCATTCATTTTAAAAACAATTGTGTTTCGAAATTTCAAAAAAAAGTTCATATGTGATGTTGCACATAGTTTTTAATGTTCAACGCGACATAGTAGTAGGCAAAGTTTCATCAGCTTAACTGGTTAGCCATGCGAGCTTTGCTCAAACGTCATGTTTTAGATTTTGACCAATTTGCGGTACAGTGCTACAGGCTACTGGGCTGGCCCACCAGGACGCACTCCCCTTGTGGCCACACTCCTATTTGACGCAAGGAGGACTCCAACTATCTAATGGGTTTCTCGTCGAGGGTTCCTGCAGAGGTTACTTTGAGGCCCTGAGAGCGCATCAAGTGATGTGCCCAACTGCTGCCACATGTTGTGTGCTGGTACACCCTTAAAATTTCGTTTTTTACACGTGTTTTATCTTTTATTTTCCCTAGGTTTTGATGAAAAAGAATCTTTTTTTCCTGGTTTTTGATGAAATCTTCCACGGGAAGCGCAGCTTCCCGAGAAGGAAAAAGACACGATTTTGCTTCCCTACATACCCCCTTTTGCTGAGTGTAGCACTCAGTAAAGCACATTTTGCGTGAGTTCCACTATTTTGCCAAGAGTTTTTTCCACAACACTCGACAAAGCACTTGGGGGAGAACGTGGGGTGGGGCGAGGCCGCGTGGAAGAGATGTCGGGAAGGGACAGGCTCGCAACCTTCGATTGGGGGAGGGTCGAGGGCGTAGCTCCGATGGCGGGGGAGCTATCGAGCGGGCGAGGGAGGCTGGGAGGCGGCCCGTCGTGCTGAAGGAACCGAACATATATGGGTCCTGTAGAAAAATAGATAAGGGTGGGCTCTTGGGCAACGTGATGGGCTTTATACTAGACAAAGACAAGCCGGTCGCACTAGAGGATGGCTGGCCCAATTTCCCAGCCCATCAAGGCTAAATTTTCTGTCAAAAATGCGAGCAAACTATGTGGAAACGAGCCATTATCAATGAGATCAAGTTGCAACCGTATTTATTTCATTGTAATTTTTATCTAAAGATCATGCTGTAAATGTCGAAGCACATAATCTAGGCAGGTTTTCTCTTTCGTTAGGTCTGGGACGCAATGTTTGGTTTGGCAAATGCCACGACCCAAACTCTATTGCACACTCTATGGTGTTTGATGCATAAAACTTGGTTTTACCCCTAAAAGAAATCTCTGAAATGAGCAGCGAGTAAACCGTAGATGGACCAACCCAAGTAGCTAGGATCAGTCTTTTTTCGTTCTTCACTGCTTTTCCTTGCTTTCTTTCTTTTTTCGTTTTCTGTTTCTTTTTTTAAAATTCAAAATTTCTAAGAGATGTTCGGAATTTGTTTTTTTTTCATTTTTCCAGAAAATGTCCGTGCTTTGAAAAATGTTTGATGTTTTTTCAAAATTCTTTGACGTTAGTAGAAAACATCCACAATTTCAAGTGTTTTTTAAAACATGTTCAACTTCCAAATTTTGTCTAGAATTTTAAAAAAATATTCACTTTAAAAACAATCATGTTTTGAAATTTTGAAAAAGGTTGCATTAAAAAAATAATTGCGTTTTGAAATTTTGAAAAAAAGTTCGCGTTCAAAACAAATGTCGATAGACTCAAGAAATTGTTCAAGTTTTCCAAAATTTACTGATAAATTTTTAAAAAGGTTGTGTTCCAAAAAACATCCATTTAAAAAACCATCGTGTTTTGGAATTTCATAAAAAGTTTAGATGTCATGTTGCACATCTATAATACCTAAATAGTTCATCCCCACTACTCATACGTCCATTTTGCATCATGTTTTCTTGCTGTTATTTATGATGTTTTTATCCATAATAATGCTTTCTGGAGTAATTCTAATGCCTTTTCTCTCATAATTTGCAATGTACACACCAAGAGGGAGAATTCTGGCAGCCGAAAATCTGGACCTGAAAAAGCTACGTCAGGCCACCTATTCTGCACAACTCCAAATGAGCTGAAACTTCACGGAGATTTTTTATGGATTATTTAAGAAATACTGGAGCCAATAAACACCAGAGGGGGGGCCACCAGGTGAGCACAACCTACCTGAGCGCGCCAGGCCGCCCAGACGCGCCCTAGTGGGTTGTGGCCTCCTCGGCCCACCTCCGGTGCCCATCTTCTGGTATATAAGTCATTTTGACCTATATAAAATGAGGAGAAGACTTTCGGGACGGAGCGCCGCCGTCTCGAGGCATAACTTGGGCAGGAGCACTTTTGCCCTCCAGCGGAGCGATTCTGCCGGGGGAACCTCCCTCCCGGAGGGGGAAATCATCGTCATCATCATCACCAACAACTCTCCCATCTTGGGGAGGGCAATCTCCATCAACATCTTCACCAGCACCATCCCATCTCAAACCCTAGTTAATCTCTTGTATTCAATCTTGTTACCGGAACTACAGATTGTTGCTAGGGGGTGACTAGTAGTGTTGATTACATCTTGTAGTTGATTACTATATGGTTTATTTGGTGGAGATTATATGTTCAGATCCATGATGCTATTTAATGCCACTCTGATCATGAGCATGTTTATTAGTTGTGAGTAGTTACCTTTGTTCTTGAGGTCACGGGATAAATCATGTTGCAAGTAATCATGTGAATTTGATATGTGTTCGATATTTTGTTAGTATGTATGTTGTGATTCCCTTAGTGGTGTCATGTGAACGTCGACTACATGACACTTCACCAAATTTTGGGCCAAAGGGAATGCATTGTGAGTAGCAATTAGATGGTGGGTTGCGAGAGTGACAGAAACTTAAACCCCAGTTTATGCGCTGTTCCGCAAGGGACCGATTGGATCCTAGTGTTTAATGCTATGGTTAGAATTTATTCTTAATACTTTTCTCGTAGTTGCGGATGCTTGCGGGAGGGTCAATCATAAGTAGGAGGTTTGTTCAAGTAAGAACAACACCTAAGCACCGGTCCACCCACATATCAAATTATCAAAGTAGCGAACACAAATCAAACCAACATGATGAAAGTGACTAGATGAAATTCCCGTGTACCCTCAAGAACGCTTTTCCTATCATAAGAGACAGTGTTGTCCTGTCCTTTGCCCTAAAAGGATTGGGCTAACTTGCTGCACTTTTGTTACTACTATAGTTACTTGCTCGTTACAAATTATTTTGCTATCAAACTACTACGTTACTTACAATTTCAGCACTTGCAGACATTACCTTACTGAAAACTACTTGTCATTTCCTTCTGCTCCTCGTTGGGTTTGACACTCTTACTTATCGAAAAGAGCTAAAATTGACCCCTATACTTGTGGGTCATCAAGGCTATTTTCTGGCGCCGTTGCCGGGGAGTGAAGCGCCTTTGGTAAGTGGAATTTGGTAAGGAAACATTTATATAGTGTGCTGAAATTTAGTGTCACTTGCTACTATGGAAAACAATCCTTTGAGAGGTTTGTTCGGGGTATCTTCACCTCGACCAGAACCACAATTAATTGCCCCTCAACCTACTGCGCCTACTGAAAATATTGAATATGAAATTCCTTCGGGTATGATAGAACAACGTCTAGCTAATCCTTATGCAGGAGATGGAACAGAACATCCTGATATGCACTTGATATATGTGGAACAAATTTGTGGATTGTTCAAGCTTGCAGGTTTACCCGGAGATGAGGTGATCAAAAAGGTTTTCGCTTTATCTTTGAAGGGAAAAGCATTGGCATGGTATAGGCTATGCGATGATATTGGAACATGGAATTGGAATCGTTTAAAATTGGAGTTCCACCAAAAAATTTATCCTATGCAACTAGTTCATCGTGATCAGAATTATATATATAATTTTTGGCCTCGTGAAGGAGAAAGTATCGCTTTAGCTTGGGGGAGGCTTAAGTCAATGTTATATTCATGCCCTAATCATTAGCTCTCAAGAGAAATTATTATTCAGAACTTTTATGCTCGGCTTTCTCGTAATGATCAAACCATGATGGATACTTCTTCTGCTGGTTCTTTCATGAAGAAAACTATTGAATTCCGCTGGGATCTTTTGGAAAGAATTAAACGCAACTCTGAAGATTGGGAACTCGACGAAGGTAAAGAGTCAGGTATAAAACTTAAGTATGATTGTGTTAAATCTTTTATGGATACCGATGCTTTTCAAAAGTTTAGCACTAAATATGGACTTGACTCTTAGATAGTAGCCTCCTTTTGTGAATCATTTGCTACTCATGTTGAACTCCCTAAAGAGAAGTGGTTTAAATATCACCCACCTATTAAAGATGAAACTAAAGAACTAGTACCAGTTAAAGAAGAAACTATACTCTATAATGTTGATCCAGTTGTTCCTACTGCTTATATTGAGAAACCCCCTTTTCCTGTTAGGATAAAGGAACATGCTAAAGTTTCAACTGTGGTTAACAAAAGTTATGTTAGAACACCTAAACCAGATGAACAAATTAGGGTGGAACCCAATGTTGTTGTGGTTAAAGATCTCTTAGAAGAAGATTTAGATGGGCATGTTATTTACTTCTGTGTAGAAGCTGCTAGAATTGCCAAACCCGAAAAAAGGGATAAAAATAGACCAGTTGTTGGCATGCCTGTCATTTTAGTTAAAATAGGAGATCACTGTTATCATGGTTTATGTGACATGGGTGCTACTGTGAGTGCTATTCCTTACACTTTGTATCAAGAAATTAGGAAAGACATAGCACCTGCAGAGTTAGAAGACATAGATGTTACTATTAAACTTGCAAATAGAGACACCATATCACCTTGTGGGATTGTTAGAGATGTTGAAGTCTTGTGTGGGAAAGTAAAATACCCTACTGATTTTCTTGTTCTTGGTTCCCCACAAGATGACTTCTATCCCATTATCTTTGGTAAACCTTTCTTGAATACAATTAATTCTAAGATAGATTGCCAGAAACAAACTATGGGTGTTAGCTTTGGTGATGAGTCTCATGAGTTTAATTTTTCCAAGTTTAGTAGAAATCATCATGAAAAAGAATTGCCTAGTAGGGATGAATTAATTGGTCTTGCTTCTATTGTTGTGCCACCTACTGATCCTTTAGAACAATACTTGCTAGAGCATGAAAATGATTTACATATGCATGAAAGAAATGAAATAGATAAGATTTTCTTTGAACAACGTCCTCTACTTAAACATAATTTGCCTATTGAAACTCTAGGAGGTCCTCCTCCACCTAAAGGTGATCCTGTGTTTGAACTAAAACAATTGCCAAACACTTTGAAATACACTTATCTTGATGAAAAGAAAATATATCCTGTTATTATCAGTGCTAACCTTTCAGAACATGAAGAACAAAGATTATTGAAAGTTCTAAGGAAGAACCGGGCTGATATTGGATATACTCTTGATGATTTAAAGGGCATTAGTCCCACTCTATGTCAGCACAAAATTAATGTGGAACCTGATGCTAAACCAGTTGTTGATCATCAACGTCGGTTAAATCCGAAGATGAAAGAAGTGGTAAGAACGGAAATATTAAAACTTCTGGAAGCAGGTATAATCTATCCCATAGCTGATAGTAGATGGGTAAGTCCTGGTCATTGTGTCCCTAAGAAAGGAGGTATTACTGTTGTTCCTAATGATAAGAATGAACTTATTCCACAAATAATTGTTATAGGCTATAGACTAGCAATTGATTTTAGAAAACTAAATAAAGCAACTAGAAAAGATCATTACCCTTCGCCTTTTATTGATCAAATGCTTGAAAGATTATCTAAGCACACACACTTTTGCTTCCTGGATGGATATTCTGGCTTTTCACAAATACCTATTTCTCAACCTGATCAAGAAAAGACTACTTTTACTTGTCCTTTTGAAACTTATGCTTATAGATGTATGCCTTTTGGTTTATGTAATGCACCTGCTACCTTTCAAAGATGCATGATGGCTATATTCTTCGACTTTTGTGAACAGATTGTTGAGGTTTTCATGGATGATTTCTCTGTTCATCGGAAGTCTTTTGATGATTGTTTAAGCAATCTTGATCGAGTTTTGCAGAGATGTGAACAAACAAATCTTGTCTGGAATTGGGAGAAGTGCCACTTTATGGTTAATAAAGGCATTGTCTTGGGTCATAAAATTTCTGAAAGAGGTATTGAAGTGGATAAAGCTAAGGTTGATACAATTAAGAAAATTCCATGTCCTAAGGACATAAAAGGTATTCCTAGTTTCCTAGGTCATGCTGGTTTCTATAGGAGGTTTATCAAAGACTTGTCTAAAATTTCTAGACCTCTCAGTAATCTTTTGCAAAAGGATATTCCTTTTGTTTTTGATGATGATTGTTTAAAAGCCTTTGAAACACTCAAGAAAGCTTTAATCTCTACACCTATTATTCAACCACCTGATTGGAACTTGCCTTTTGAAATTATGTGTGATGCTAGTGATTATGCTGTTGGTGCTGTTCTAGGACAAAGAGTTGATAAGAAATTAAATGTCATTCATTATTCTAGTAAAACTCTAGACAGTGCTCAAAGAAATTTTGCTACTACTGAAAAGGAATTCTTGGCAGTGGTGTTTGCTTGTGATAAGTTTAGACCTTATATTGTTCATTCAAAAGTAACTGTTCACATAGACCATGCTGCTATTAAATATCTTATGGAAAATAAAGATGCTAAACCTAGACTTATTCATTGGGTTCTCTTGCTACAAGAATTTGATTTTCATATTATTGCTAGAAAAGGAGCCGAGAACCCAGTAGCTGATAACCTGTCTAGGCTTGAAAATGTGCTTGATGACCCACTTCCTATTGATGATAGTTTTCCTGATGAGCAGTTAGCTGCAATAAATGTTGCTAATAGTACTCCTAGGTATGCTGACTATGCTAATTACATTGTTGCTAAATATTTACCAGCTAGCTTTACTTACCAACAAAAGAAAAAATCTTCTATGATTTAAGACATTACTTTTGGGATGACCCACATCTTTATAAAGAAGGAATAGATGGCATTATTAGACTTGTGTACCTGAGCATGAACAGGGACAATTCCTACGGAAATGTCACTCCGAACCTTATGGAGGGAATCATGCTGGAGATAGAACTGCTCACAAGGTATTGCAATCTGGATTTTATTGTCCTACTCTCTTCAAGGATGCTCGTAAGTATGTCTCATCTTGTGATGAATGCCAAAGAATAGGTAATATTGGTAAGCGTCAGGAAATGCCTATGAATTATTCACTTGCTGTTGAACCATTTGATGTTTGGGGATTCAATTACATGGGACCTTTTCCTTCCTCTAATGGGTATACACATATTTTGGTTGCTCTTGATTATGTTACTAAATGGGTAGAAGCTATTCCAACTAGTAGTGCTGATCACAACACCTCTATTAAAATGCTTAAGAAGTTATTTTCCCAAGGCTTGGAGTCCCTAGATACTTAATGACTGATGGTGGTTCACACTTTATTCATGGTGCTTTCCGTAAGATGCTTGCTAAGTATGATGTTAACCATAGAATTGCATCACCTTATCATCCTCAGTCTAGTGGTCAAGTTGAACTTAGCAATAGAGAAATAAAAATAATTTTGCAAAAGACTGTTAATAGGTCCAGGAAGAATTGGTCTAAGAAATTAGATGATGCACTTTGGGCTTATAAGACAACATGTAAAAATCCCATGGGTATGTCTCCTTATAAAATGGTTTATGGAAAAGCTTTTCATTTACCTCTTGAGTTAGAACATAAAGCATACTGGGCAGTTAAAGAACTCATCTATGATTTCAAACTTGCTGGTGAAAGGAGGTTATTTGATATAAGCTCATTAGATGAATGGAGAACCCAAGCTTATGAAAATGCAAAGTTATTCAAAGAAAAAGTTAAAAGGTGACATGATAAAAGAATTCAAAAATGCGAGTTTAAAGTTTGAGAGTATGTACTTTTGTACAACTATCGTTTCAGATTCTTTGCAGGCAAACTCCTCTCAAAATGGGAAGGCCCCTATGTCATCGAGGAGGTTTACCGGTCTGGAGCCATCAAAATAAATAATTTCAAAGGCATTGACCCGAAGGTTGTCAATGGGCAACGAATAAAGCACTATATCTCAGGTATGCCTATTAATGTTGAAAGCAATATTGTCCAAACTTTGACACCGGAAGAACACATAAAAGAGTCCTTTCGGAACACTCTAGAATCGCCAAAATAAGGAGGTACGTGGTACGGTAAGTAAACAGACTCCGAAAAATCTGCAAAAATATTTTTTGTCATTTTCGGAATAATTTAGAATTTAGGGAATAAAGAAACTCCCAGGAAGCGTCCCTTGGTGGGCAAAAGACACCAGGGCGCGCCAGGCATGCCTGGCGCGCCCAGGTGGGTTGTGCCCACCTCGGGCACCTTTTGGACTCCGTTTTTCTTCTGTATACTTGTGCTGCAAGATAAAAATTCTATATATACTTCCCGAACCTATTAACCACCATATCACGAAGAAATCCTCTGTTCTCTTTTCTTGCTGTTTTTGGTCAGATTTATCAAGCCAGGCATCATGTGTTCTTGCTCCTCCAACAACATGGAAGAAGATGCTTGGCTGATGAAGATCGAGACGAAAAGGGAGGAGCCTACCGACGTCGTCAAGGGAGGCATGGGCAAGGAAGCTACCGTAAATCCATCCCCGGTGACAGCACAAGCACTCCTGGCCGAGGAGGAGGAAGAAGATATCCTTAAGCCTTACCTTACTCGTCTTACCCCTGCTGAGATTGAAGCTTTTCGTGTCATTGAAATAGTTCGCATACAAAATAAGTATCTCACTCGTGAAAATATTCTGCATCAAGAGCATATTATCCATCTCCGGAGCGTCATCCGTCGGCTACAGGATCTTTTGACCCTTAAGGACAGGATCGCTTCATCACCACCATCACCTTCTTCACCACCAAAGGAGAACTGAGTATCGGGTATGGGCACTCCCCTTGGCTTCCGCGAAGCTTGGGGGAGGTTCCCTGGTATCGTATCATCCCACTATCTTTTTGCTTTTACTTATCTTAGTTCAATCTTTTGCTTAGATGAATAAAGTTTAGTTCGATCTTTTCTTCTTTGAGAGTTTGCTTAGTGATCTATCATTGTTATCGTGTGCACGTTATATAATAAAGTTAGTTTGAGTTTTTACTTTCTGTACTTTCATGTTGCAAATAAAGAAAACAAAAAGAGAAAGAGAGCAAACAAAAGAGGAAATAAATCACTAAGATCATATACTAATCCTATGGTAGGTGATAGCACCACATAAGGAAAAGTATAAGTAAGAAAATTTTATTAGAGGTTGACAAACATAGCATTGGTCGGTGATGCAACTCATGAAAGAATTAATAAGGGCAGGGAAGATTCACATATAAATATACTATCCTAGAAATCTTTTGTGATGGTCAGCCCTCATCAAAATATTATATGCCAAAATTGTTGACGTTGGACAAGGAAGACAACGTAACGGTTTATGTATGTTTATATTTACATAAAAGTCATATTGTCATAGATCCTTTAACATGTGATGCTTTCCCCCTATCTTTGCTAGCCAAAAATTCCGCACTAAGTAGAGATACTACTTGTGCATCCAAAAACCCTTAAACCCAAATCTTTTTCAAGTGTCCAACATACGTACCTAGGGATTGAACAAGATCCCTCAAGTAAGTTGTCATCGGTGCAAAAAGGCAATAAAAATTGCTTCTAAATATGTGAGATCTTTTAGTGTAAGAGATTGAGCGTTGCACGAACTTGGATGACAAAGAATAAAAGCGACAGACTGCATAATAAAGGTTGTCATCTTAAGGGGCAATGTAACATGACGTTCTTTTGCACTCAGGGGTTGAGCATACAAACAAATAAGCACATGGAAACCTCTGATTCCCTCTGCGAAGGGCCTATCTTTTACCTTTATGTATTTACTTTTATGCAAAGAGTCAAAGTTTTCCTTTTATTCCTTTTTATTTTCTCTTTTGGCAAGCATCATGTGGTGAGAAAAGATCTAGGCACATATGTCCAGTTGAATATAGATAGCATGAGTTATTATTGTTGACATCACCCTTGAGGTGAGTATGTTGGGAGGCGAAACTATAAGCCCCTATCTTTCTATGTGTCCGGTTGAAACGTTTTGCTCATGTGTACTCGGTGAGTGTTAGCAATCATAGAAGACTATATGATGGTTGAGTATGTGGACTTTCCTAAAGGCTCCGACACGTGACCCTTTGTAGGATCGAAAGTATGTCTAGAGGGGGGTGATTAGACTACTTGACCAAATAAAAATCTAGCCTTTTCCCAATTTTAAGTCTTGGCAGATTTTAGCAACTTTGCACAAGTCAAGCAATCAACCTACACATGCAATTCTAAGAGTATAGCAGCGGAATGTAAAACAATTGCATATGAAGGTAAAGGGAGGAGTTTGAGGGAGCAAACGCAATGTAGACACGGAGATTTTTTATCCGTGGTTCCGATAGGTGGTGCTATCGTACATCCACGTTGATGGAGACTTCAACCCACGAAGGGTAACGGTTGCGAGTCCACGGAGGGCTCCACCCACGAAGGGTCCACGAAGAAGCAACCTTGTCACTACTAGGAAAAGGCCTGCTAGTGGCGCACCGGTTTTGGCTGCTAATGGCGCACTACATGTGCGCCACTAGCATCACGCCATTAGTAATTAATACTAATGGCGCACCATGCGCCATTAGTATACCAGATACTAATGGCGCACCAGGGAGTGCGCCATTAGTATATCATACGGTGCGCCATTAGTATGCCTCCCTGGGGGCCATATTTACCCATGTGCTCTGGCTTACTAATGGCGCACTTGTTGATGATGCGCCACTAGTGTGCATTTTGCAGTGCGCCACTAAAGTGCTGGGTGGTGCGCCACTAGTATGAATATTAGGGATTTTTTTCTTTTCTGATATTTCCACAGGTTACAAAATATATTACTGCACAGAATATAGACAACACAAGATATAAACAGCAGATTCATCGAATACAATATAAATTAGTCTCCGAATACAATTCATCATATTAGTCTCCGACTTCAAAAGACCGAACAAAGTTAGAACATTACAAGTCTCGAGACCGCGAGTAGCGAGTTTGTCTTCACATTACAAGTCGATATCGATCATCTAAACTACCATCACATAGAAGAGAGTTGCGGTCATCACGATTAGCATCATCGCGATGAAACTGGTCTTCATCCGGTTCCTCCTCCACTCCCTCCTCTCTCCCGCTAGATAGCGCGCATATCTAGCATCCGCCTCCGCCCTAGTGGTGTACCCTTTGTAACTGTTACCGCTGAAACGGTGAACCTGTCTCCGACACTCCTCCCAGTCGTCGTAGACTCCGGGAACCTTACCCTTGTACACGACATACGATGGCATCTCTATGCACTAGCCAAACAAAACGTTAGTAGCAATTCACAGACAATACATAAGCAATATATAAGTATGCAACAAAAGGATCGGAAGAGAAAAGCAACACATTAATAGCACGATTCATGGTCCTACTAATAAATAGCATCGATTACATATAAGTTGAACGACTGTCCAAAACAAAGAGACATACAAGTTCATTAAAGTTTAATATTACAACATGAGCCAATCGACATTTCAGAACTACATAGCATCACTACTTTCGACTCGACTCAGGGACTGGAGCGTGGATGAAGCCGCCATCTGTCGTGATGGCTCTGAAATCGCGGGCGTTGTCAGCCTGCATTTGTAGCGTTGTTTCTATCTCACTGTTGGACGGTTGATATCTGAGATAGAACTGCCACGAGGTACGAAGGACATCTTGATGGATGATTTCCGCAAACTCCGACTGGATGCGAAAGAATTCTTGTCTGATGTCCGCGTCCTGGATTGCCGACAAGCGTGCGGTCCAATCTTTGAGATTATTTGGTAGCAGAAGGTGATTATGGTCCCGTACGATCGCCCGCATGTGATGGAGGGCGTATTATGCATCCTTCTGAACGCCAGGCGGCTGCTTGACGTAGGGGAACGTCGTATTGTGGGTGAACACGTGCTTGCCGTACCTACGAACTGGCCTGCTGAAGGTGCCTCCAGATCTGGCGTAGCCGGGGAGAACATCATCAAGAACTTTCTTGATATTTGTGTAGTCTTTCTTCGACTGACGGTCCGGGTCGAAATACGTGGCCATGGAATATTTCGGGCTTAAGAGGATGAGTGTGCAATGTGTGTCACTGCACAAAACACGGAATGTTAGAAAAAAAGAACGATCGAAATCTAAGAAATCATATGTTACGGGGCGGTGAGGGGATGACTTACTCGGGAAAGTAAGGCACGAGGAAGTTATCCTTATCTGGGTTTGCCAGAATGACGCCTTCGAGGTATGAACTCGCGACTTGCCGGTCCCCAGCGCTGCCCAAGATCTTGGCACGCATGTAGAAGGGGTCGACTATCACGATGTCCGGGGTCTTGTCTCTAATGATCCGCATCTCCATACTCAGCGAAAATAGCCGAACGAAGGTGTAGTGCAGCGGATGAAGGTTAAACATAGCGAAGATGTCATCAAACCGCAGGACGATCGTACCCCCGATGGCGCTATCCACAAAGCCCTTGCCCTCTGGCACCTTGCCACGAAAACCGGGTATGCCACATCATTCTCGGAGAGACGCCGCTTCTCCAAAGAAAGAACACTGTCATGCAGACTCCGCATAGCACCGGTTGCAGCATTGAGCAGATTAGTCGGTAGCATTGCCCTACCCGCCACATGCACCCTCCTCGAGATATCCTTAGGTGAAGGTGGCCCGTCCTGAGCACGGATCGTACTCGGTGCCGGCTGGCTCGCACCGCCCTTGTTATTCTTTCGTTTCCGTCCCTTCTTCCTCATCTCATGTAATGGGATCGAGTTCTGCTCAGAGACCGCCTTCTTGAGTGTGTTGGGGCTGATAATATTCCGCACCTCGGCTATCTGAGGCTCGGTGAAGGCGGGAGCTGGAGGCGTCTCCTAAGAACTGAACGCCAGATGACGCCTGTTGCAATTGGGTTTCTCCGCGGTACCAGCTAGATCGTGGTCGTCTTTTTCAGGGTTGGGTTCTTGAGAAGGAGGCCCGAAGAATTTGTTACCGTACCCATGTTCGGCAAAGTACTTATCGACGTTGGTAAATGTACCGTCGTCGTTGTCGTCGTCGTCCGGATCCTGTGCCATATGCATGTCCGGATCCTGTGCCATAGGGATGTCCGGCATGTCCGGTAGCGTTGCGGCGGTCTTGCCATGGCTTGGCGCCGGCACGACTGGCGGTCTTGTCTGTGGGGTGGTGTCCCCCGCCCCAAACGAATCTGGCTCTTCGGCCAAAGCAGGGGCCAGCTTACGCAGGCGCTGAGGGTCATCACATCATCTTCGTCGGCCCCAGCGGGTCGAATCAGAGGTAACGACTCGTCGCAGCCTGGCAGCACCCGAACCAGTTCAACCCTATACACGGTGGGTGGCATCGGATTACCATGGAACACGGGGTTGCCCGGTTGAACGATTCTGCCCTTGGCGACATCGATCAACTCGCCGCCCACGAAGTGCAGGAGAGTGCATGGAACGTCGGCGGCGCCCTGCGAAAACATGTAGGGCGTCAGGGATGCCCAGTCAAAGGCAAGGAGATGAAGTCATCGGCCGAGAGGCTTAGTTACCGTGATGGCGTCGAGCTAGGCTAATGTCGAGGCACCGCCAACGGCGGGCGTGCAACTGACGGAGGGGCCGCTTGCTGCCGAGGTGCCGGCCGGCGTACACCCGGGTGCATTAAGCTCCAATGCCCGTGCCGGCGCCGGAGACACCAATACCGCCTCCGCCGGAGACACCAATGGCGCCGCCTGCGCGTTGTGCGAGTTGCTGGCCGTGAAGCTGGGAACCGGGGGCGGCCCCTGTTGGCCGCCCGCAATCCACGTCTGCAGCCCCTGAATCAAGGTAGGCACAATGGCGGTGAGCGTCGTTCCCAGTTGTTGTTGCACTTGCTCTTGGACAATCTCCGGAATCCGCGCCACTTGTGCCTTGAGTTCTTGAACCTCGCGCGACTGGCTTTCCGAGCTGGTCTTTTTCTCCTTTCGCCCACCAGCGTTATAGTATGACGACCATTTTGTGGACAAGCCTTTGCCGGCCACACGACCAGCTGACGACGGCTTACTGAGCTTATCCTTATTTTTCATTACGTTCAACGCCCTATTTAGAGTGCTGTCCCAAGGGGAGCTCTGAGACGACCCCGCGCTACTGCTTTCAGTCTCCTGCGGAAGGAATGTGAACCATTTAGAAATTTGGCTTCATTAATTAGAATGCAACCATATGGAGCTAATTACGCGGGGGTGTATTCCTTACGATAACACGCTCAAGCGCCTTGGTCTTCAGATCCGTGGTAAGCTCCTTTGTTACTGGGTCCTCCTTGTACCGGGCCCTGACATAGTTCCTGGTCTTCTTGTCACGGTATTTCTCGAAGCGAGGCGGTAGGCCTTGCTCAGCACGCTCCGCGTCCTCCTTGTCCCATATAGGCTCCGCCACTCTGTAACCGCCGGGACCGAGTTGGTGGACCCCTAAGTTCAAGTCCCGCATTTCTTTCCCCCACTGACTTGATTCCACGGTTGCGTTGCTCTCGCACTTGATCTTGAACTCCTTGTAGTCATCTTTGCTGATCGAAGGGTTTTTCGCCTTGATCTTCTCATAACTATCACCTTTGTCAATCATTCTCTTCACCGCGCTTCTCCAAGTAGACAGGGCCGTGCTCATCTTCGTGAGGGTGGCACTGTTCACTTTATTCCCTGAGAGGCGTGTGTTTGCAAAGTCAGCGGGGAACTTGTATCGTTCGTGCAGCTTCGTGAAGAGGAGGTTGCGCAAATTCCCTCGGTCCTTATGCCTTAGGTTCTCAATGTTAATTGAGACGGTGCTCCGGAGAATGCACCCGAGCTGAACCGAGTACCCCTTGACTAATTCTTTGGGCGCCCTTGGATGCTCGTTGGAGTTCACTTCAGTAAATTCCTCCTTGACGGTGCCGAGCATGTTCGGGCGCCGGTCCTTCCGTTGCCTCTTCGATTGGCTGCCATCTGTGCGTGCGCTGCCATCATCAGTGGTGGCATCCTCGGCGGCACCATCAGTGGTGTCATCCCCGACGCCACTAAGGGTTGTGTAGTCAGGATCGGTGTCTTCCGCGGCGTCCTCATAGCGGTGAGGTTCTTCCTCCATCTCCTGGGACAGCTCCCAGAATGCCTTGCCGCCCGAACCGCCGGCCTCATCATTGTGGGCCATGTTCGCTCTAAATAGGAAAAAAGTTTGGTCAAAAAGTTGGTTATTGTCAAGGAACAAGATCATGGTCCCATCATTTAGGGTTTGTCGACACCGAGGCATCCTAAAAGCTAAGATTTTATCATTTAGGGTTTGTCGACGCCGAGGCACCCTAAAAGCCTAAGCTTTCATCATTTAGGTTTTTATCGACACCGAGGCACCCTAAAAGCCAAGGTTTTCTAATTTAGGGTTTGTCGACGCTGAGGCACCCTAAATGCTAAGTTAAGTTTTCATCATTTAGGGTTTATCGATGCCGAGGCACCCTAGGTTGACTGATATATATGGGTATCTTCTAATAATATACCCTATCAAGGAAAGGGAAGGAGAATTCTAAGTTGGGCCTAATCACTTGGCTCTATTGCCACCTATGGTTTAATGCAGCAAGAATAAAGGGGCAGTTGATCCTACTTAATTAAGTACTAAGATACCCCGGCCCATGCATTAGTCGCAAGTACCCCATATGTCCTACTTTTAGCAAAGTCATGCTAAAATTCACGGAAAATTTCAGCATGACCTTTGCTAAAAATAGGACATATGGATTACCCGAATTTGCCGGAACGGAAGTTAATCGACATTCTGGCAAACTCAAGGGCCTCTCGCGGTACCAGCAAAATCATTATCCCCGCGTAATGAAGTCCCCAATGGGTCATTTCAGAAGATCACAAGTAGCATCATCACAAGTACAACATCATCACAAGTACAGCAACAGCAGCAGTGAATACAGGCATAACAGCAACAGCAGCAGCTTTATTCTTCTTCTTCATAAACACTAATTGTCTAATTGAGCAATACAGCAACAGTGTGCACAAATAAAAACACAAACTACACCTACATATTTGGGTACCTCTATGGTAGTAACATGCCATGCTCTGCCTAGAGCTACTGCAGTAATCATTGTTATACATTTCTCTAAATAGTATATATGGCTTGAAATGGCAGAACAGGTTACGGTAATTAGATGAATGAAATGCATAAGTGTTATACATTTCTCTGAATAGTATACAAGGTGGTGTAGATCTCTATGGAGCAGCATTAAAAGGGAAGGGCGTGGGGCAAGATGCCATCAAGCTCCCAGCAGCAATGGTCACAAGTGACAGGAGCTGTGCCTGCCACTAGGATAAGCACTTTTAATTTTTTGCTTCTTCTTTTTTTGAGATAGAAGTACTTTCAGTCTCAGAAACAAAGATCACACAACTTTATAAAATCAACTTTATAGGAAGTATTCGTGTAAGGAAACATTAATAAGTATCTAAGTGTTTTCAGTTCATTTTATACAAAAGACAAACAAAAGCGCTTTTCTTTT
Source organism: Triticum aestivum (assembly GCF_018294505.1). Classification (NCBI taxonomy): domain Eukaryota; kingdom Viridiplantae; phylum Streptophyta; class Magnoliopsida; order Poales; family Poaceae; genus Triticum; species Triticum aestivum. The sequence goes on along the minus strand of NC_057814.1, from coordinate 45,467,640 downwards.
GCACTGGAAGAAAATGCTAGTACTATGTGATAAGCTTTAGAAAATGGAGTACTTACAGCAACTGTGCAGGCAATCAATCCAGGCTTCTCCCGGTGATCAAAAGCAACAAAGAATAGAAGAAAAGCACCAATATATCAGGGAATTGCAGCCAAGAAGAACCCTAGTAAGAACCATCAAAACAAAACCAACCTAAAGTCTTTAATATGGATTGATTGTGCTTTCATTTTAAATTTGCAGGTAAGAACAATGAACTTATAGAAACTCCTTAATATGAATATTATACCGATGATAAAAGAAGTGAGACAAGAAGTGTCTGTAGCCTTGAGTAGATTCCTGGGACCTGAAGGTTGTTCACCCTGCTCATATCAAATATTATGTTGTATTAGCAGCAAGTAGACAAGCCTCCATACATCAAGCCCTAAATGATGAATGAACTGGCCAGAAAGAATCAACAGAAAATATTCATCATTCATTTCAGAGCTTCTTGTTCTTGTTCTGTCAGAGTGGTTAGATCAGGCTATTCACATGGATTGTATCTACTTGAAGAGTTTATTTTATCCCCTTTGGTTCCTACAACAAGAATTTATTTTACATGGTTGATGACTTGAAGCACGCAACAAGAAATCCATACATTTTGTTCAAGTAGCAATTCAACAAACGTTTGGTGCGCGCTCCTTTTATCATGAAACCATAACTGGGCATGTAGTAAAAGTCCCCCAGTAATCAAATTTCTAAACTGCACACCATGTAACTTTGATGAGTATGTAACAGTAAAAATTCCTATTTTGTGGAGGGGACATGGTTTATTTTACTACTTAAGTCAGCCAGCTATATTTGCATAACATGGCAAAAAACCAAAATCATAACAGAGAGATAGAAGGGATTGTGAAATTCCAAAACACAATCAGTCGGGCGCGGCAGGGGGTGGAGGAGGCATGGGGCGCGTGAGGCAGCCCGGGGGACGGAGGCCGCCGCAGCCTTAGCATCGTGAGGCACGGCGGAGGGGCCGCCGGCGGGGAGAGAAACCTAGGGGGAAGGAGGGGAGGAGAGAGGAGGAATCACCTAGAGTACGCCGGCGTCGAGGAGGCTGCGGGCGGCGATCCGGAGGAAGGGGCCCGTGATGTCGTTGTTGAGCCTGGGCCCGGCGTCGCCGTCGTCGGCGTCCTTGGCCGTCTTCTTGACCTTCCGAGCAGAAGAAGGCACGGGCGGTGAGAGGAGGAGGAGGAGAAGCTAGGGGGATGGGGGAAGGGACGGAGGGGACGTATGTGCTGGGGCGGGGAGGCGAAGGAGCGGCGGGGGACGACGACCGGGCGGCGGAAGGAGGGAGGCGGGGGCGGAGGGGGCGTGAGGGTGTGGCGAGGGAGGGGATCTGGCGAGGGAGGGACGAAGGGATCGGGTTAAGGGGGAATTAGCTAGGGGGAAGCTTAGTAATGGCGCACCCCTAGCGGTGCGCCATTAGTATTTTTTTGATAGCAATGCGCACCTCCTGGCAGTGCGCCATTAGTAATCTTTTTTTCTTGGATAGGAATGGCGCACCCCCTAGCGGTGCGCGATTAGTAAGTTTTTTTTTAGATTTTTTGTTGCCTAGCGGAGGGCCGGCAGGGGCGGCTTGAACCCTAGGTCTCGCTCGGGGGGGAGGGAGGGGGTGGGTGGTGCGCTCGGCCGATTCCGTTCGGGGGAACCGAGAGAGGAGACAGGGGAGGGTGCGGGGGATCGTCGGCGGCAGTGGAGCGGGCCGGGGGAGGGTGCGGGGGGTCGTCGGCGGTGGTGGAGTGGGGAAGGGCGCGGGGGGTCGGCGGCGGCGGTGGAGCGGGGGAGGGTGCGGGGGGTCGTCGTCGGCGGCGGAGCGGGGAGGGTGCGGGGGGTCGGCGGCGGCGGTGGAGCGGGGGAGGGTGCGGGGGGTCGGCGGCGGCGGCGGCGGAGCTGGGGAGGGTGCGGGGGGTCGGCGGCGGCGGCGGAGCGGGGGGTGCGCCATAAGTAACTTATTATTATTATTATTAGTTGCGTCTAATAATTTTTTAGAAAATGACGATCAAATTTGAAAACATTTATGAATGTGAAAAAATATCATCAAATTTGTTATTTGAAAATATCATCAAATTTGTTATTTAAAAATATCATCAATATTTTTTTGGGATTTTTAGTTGCATTCATTTGTGAATTGGTAAAACATTTATGAATATGAAAAAATTTCATCAAATTTGAAAAAATATTCATGAATTCAAAAAGTGCCCATGAAATTTAAAAATATTCATGAGCTCAAAAAATATTAACAAATTCAATACTTTTTGTGAGTTAGAAATTCAATACCATAATAAACATAATATTAAAAAGTGCCCATGAGATTTAAAAATATTCACCGAGAAATGAAGGCTACAGTTTAAATACAATCAATCTTAGCTAGCTATCTGTTCACAATCTTCTTGCCTATATTTTTCGTAAATGGAGTTCTTCTCTTGAACGGACGTCCTTTACGTAGGGTGGTCCTGCTTCTTCTTGTGGTGTATGCTGGTACTTCATCGTCGTCGTCATGTTCCATCTTCGGGTCACCGTACTTGTCGAAGTCTTGCTCATTGGCGACTCCATCCATTCCGATGATCTTCCTTTTGCCTCTCCTCACGACAACACGACTGGGCTTTGACGGGCCCGTAATGATGAAGCATTGGTCCACTTGGGAAGCCAGTACCCATGGCTCATTTTTCGCGGTGACGTTTGCGCCCGCGGTCTTGGATTTGGCTTCGGGTATAACCATGGTGGTGAAATACCGGTCTTCTTTTCGGACGCTCTTGGCCCATCTGACACGGAACATCGGGACCTTCTCTCCAGCGTAGCTCAGCTCCTAGATCTCCTCGATCCTTCTGTAGTTTCTGTCCTTGTCGTTACCGGTGTAGGATTCCGTCGTTACCCCGGAGTTCTGAAAACCATCGCTCTTCATGTCCTTTCCCTCGGTGTAGAATGTGTAGCCGTTGATATCGTACGCCTCATAGGTCATCAGGTTGTGCTCGGCGCCCTGTGACAAGGCGAATATGAGTTGTTCTTCCGCGGAAGAATCCTCATGTAAAGGGTACGACAGAAGCTTCTGCTTGAACCAACGCGTGAAACATGAGTTGTGCTCTTTGATTATATCTCCGTCCGTCCTCTGTTGGCCTCGGTCATTGTACGTCTTCTCAATAAAGGTTTTGTGCTCTACCACCCAAGGATCGACCACGTCTATGTGTTGTAGCGCGACTAGGTTTGCTCTTTCAAAGTCGGCGAGTCGACCCTCGAAGTCGACATGCATTTCGCGGCGACCCTCACGGTGACCCCATCCAGCGAGCCTGCCGAGGTGCCTGTTGACGGGTAGACCAACGGGGTTCTCGATGCCTAGATAATTCGTGCAGTAGGAGATGCACTCTTCGGTCAGAAAGCCCCTGGCTATGCTTCCCTCTGGACGTGACATGTTGCGAATGTATCCTTTGATGACACCATTCATCTTTTTGAACGGCATCATGCTGTGCAGGAACGTCGGCCCGAGTTGGATGATATCCTCCACGATATAGACCAGCAGATGCACCATAACGTCGAAGAATGCGGGCGGGAAGTACATCTCAAGCTTGCATAGTATCACCACGATCTCTTCCTGTAGCCTTCTGAGTTGCCTCACGCCAATCGACTTCCGAGAGATGACGTCGAAAAAGTTTCCCGGCTCTGGCACCTTTTGCTTCTTTCCCGACAGTGGGCAATCTTTCCAATTTTTCAACAGCTCGTCTATTTCCTTGCCGCTCCTCGTACGCGGGCATCTTCGGGTTTCGGTTTCACCATCGAACAGATCCTTGCGTTTCCTCCATGAGTCATCGTCGCGAAGCCACCTTCGATGTCCCATGAACACGGTTTTCGAAGACCCGGGATCTCAATCTAGCTGGCGATACGTTGTGTCATCCATGCACCTGACGCATCCAGAAAATCCGTGGACCACCTTCCCCGTGACATATCCGTACCGAGATGGTCTTGCACTGTCGTGAGCAGTGCGGCTCTCATAGGGAAATATTATTTCTCTGCGGCGTCCCACAGATTGGCTGGCGTTTTCCACAACGTGTCTAGCTCCTCTTTCAGCAGCCCCAGATACAGATTGATGCTGTTCCCTGGTTGTTTCGGCCCTTCAATTAGCAAACTCATGTGAATGTACTTCCTCTTCATGCACAACCAGGGGGAAGGTTGTACATCCACACAAACACAGGCCAGGTGCTATGTGTGCTTCTCTGGCTGCCAAACGGATTGACTCCATCGGTGCTCGCACCCAGCACGATGTTCCTTGGATCGTTCCCAAATTCTGGGTGTTCGAAGTTCAACGCTTGCCACTGGCTCCCATCCTTAGGGTGGCTCAGCATCTTGTCTTTTTTATTTATCTCCGGATCATCTGCGTCATCTTCTCGCTTCTTCTCCTCCCTATCTGCGTGCCAACGCAGGAGCTTTGTGACCTTAGGGTCCGAGAAATACCGCTGCAGACGAGGAGTGATCGGAAAGTACCACACCACTTTTGGAGGAGCTTTCTTCCTCTTCTTGTATCGAGTGACGCCGCACACCGGACATATGGTAGACTCTGCGTGCTCGTCCCGATAAATGATGCAATTGTTCATGCACACATGGTATTTCACGTGCGGTAAATCCAGAGGACACACTATTTTCTTTGCCTCCTCGAAACTGGTCGGGCACTTGTTCCCCTTGGGAAGACGTTCGTGCCAGAATGACATGTTCTCGTCGAAGCATGCGTCGGTCATTTTGTGTTTTACCTTCATCTCCAGAGCCATGAGCGTTACTTTCAGGCGGGTATCCTCGGGCCTGCATCCTTCATACAATGGAGTGACCGCGTTTATCTCCAGTTGATCCAGCTTGGCTTACTCTCGGGCGGCAGCTCTTGCGTTATCCGTCTGCTTGAGAAGCAGCTCTTGAATATGAGGGTCCTGCACCCAGCCCATCGATGGTCCATCGCCGTCTGCTCCGGCATCTTCATCTTCATGATCATGCCCTTCGTCTTCTCCGGCATCTTCCTCATCATCATGTCCGGCATCTTCTACATGATGACTGTGTACTGCATCTACTTCGTGATCATGTCTTGGAGATTCTTCGTCTTCTCGCCCGCCCTCGCCGCGGTTGTCTTGCTGCCCTTCCTCATTTCTTGCCCGGCCCCCATGGACGACTTCATAATCATCTTCATCACCTTGCCACCGATAGCCATCCATGAAACCATGCAAGAGCAGGTGGTCCCGCACCTGTACGGAATCCGGGTCCATAAGGCTCCTCAGCTTGCATCTTCGACAAGGACATCTTATCTCCGTCTCGTTCTTTTGAAGCATCTCGGCCTTCGCGGAGCTCAAAAACCTATTCACGATGCCTTCGGTCATCGTGCGGACCATGGTCGCCTGCGGGGTAGAGCAAAACGATATTTTCGAACCAAGAAAAAATTTGGCATGACTTTGCCTAAAAATAGGACCAAAAATAATGCACAGTGCCAAAATTCTCGCCGAAATGGAAATGAATCAACATTCCAGCAAAATATTGGCAACTATCGCATTTCAAATACCGGTACCTGCAAACACAAACATATATGCAACACCACAAACATATGCAACACCACAAACATACATAGATCTAGCTAGGCCATAAAAAGTGCATGTGCACGTTGTTGGATGGAGAAAAAACTAGATCTACAACATAAAGAAAGCTTTCCCCTTACTTACCTATCAAAAAAAGGTAATTTAACCACTTAATTTGGATGAATCTATGGTGCAAATGAGGTGAGGAGGAGGAGGCAGCCGAGACAAGCTTGGAGGAGGAGGTGGAGAGAATGAAGTGGGGAAAGTGAGTGTGTAGGTGGCTGTCCAAAATATCTAGCTGGTCCCAGGTTACTAATGGCGCACCACCCACAAATGTGCCATTAGTAACCCTGGTTACTAATGGCGCCCCAGCTGGCGGTGCGCCATTAGTAGTTTTGCAAAAAAAATTGATAGTAGTGGCGCACGGGGTGACTGGTGCACCATTACTAGTTAAAACTAGTAATGGCGCACTGTGCCCTGGTGCGCCATTAGAATTTTTGGAAAAAAATTTGTTAGTAGTGGCGCACCAACACATGGTGCGCCACTGCTATATAGTAGTGGCACACTGCATGTCTGGTGCGCCATTAGTGTCCATATTATCTATAGCCCTTTTCCTAGTAGTGTGTCTATCTCACCATGGCAATCGCCCACGAAGGACTTGCCTCACTAGCGTAGATCTTGACGAAGTAGGTGATCTCCTTGCCAGTACAAACTCCTTGGTTCAACTCCACAATCTTGACGGAGGCTCCCAAGTGACACCTAACCAATCTAGGAGACACCACTCTCCAAAAGGTAATAGATGGTGTGTTGATGATGAACTCCTTGCTCTTGTGCTTAAAATGATAGTCTCCCCAACACTCAACTCTCTCTCATAGGATTGGATTTGGTGGAAAGATGATTTGAGTGGAAAGCAACTTGGGGAAGGCTAGAGATCAAGATTTATGTGGTTGGAGTGGAAGATCTTGGTCTCAACACAAGTGTAGGTGGTTCTCTCTCAGAAAATGTATGTTGGAAGTGTAGGCATATTCTGATAACTCTCTCCACGAATGAAGAGTGGGTGGAGGGGTATATATAGTCTCCACACAAAATCTAACCGTTACACACAATTTACTAAACTCAGTGGGACCGAATGAGAAAACTCGGTCAGACTGATTCAGTACAAAATGTGAACGTTAGGCTTTTTGGTGGGACCGACATGTCAACTCGGTGGGACCGATTTCATTAGGGTTAGGTCATAACGTAATCTCCGTGAGGCCGATTACACAAACTCGGTGGGACCGATTTTGGTAATAAGCTAACTAGAGAGTTGGTCAGGCAAACTCGATGGGACCGATTCGCTCATTTCGATTGGACCAAAACGTTACGAAGGGGAAACATAGAGTTTGCATTTGAGAACTCGGCGGGACCGATCGCTCATCTCGGTTAGACCGAAACGTTACGAAGGGAAACAGAGAGTTTGCAATCCCATCTCGGTGAGACCGAGATCCCTATCGATGAGACGAAGTGACTAGGATTTGTGGCAATGGCTATGACAAGAGAACTCGGTGGCGCCGGATAGAAAGTTTCGGTGGGGCCGAGTTTGACTTTTGGTTTGGGACAAATGTGGATGTGAGAAAGTGGTTGAGGGTTTTGGAGCATATCACTAATCACTTTGAGCAAGAAACCCATTAAGCAACACCTCATCCCCTTTTAATAGTATTGGCTTTCCTATGGACTCAATGTGATCTTGGATCACTAAAATGAAAACGTAGAGTCTCGAGCTTTAGAGCTTGAGCCAATCTTTTGTCCTTAGCATTTTGAGGGGTCCACATTCCTAATCCATGCCATGCCAATCATTGAACTTTCCTGAAATATTTATCTTGAAATAGCATTAGTTCAATGAGCTATATGTTGTTAATAATTACCAAAACCACCAAGGGATAGTTGCACTTTCAATCTCCCCATTTTTGGTAATTGATGACAACATATAGATCAAAGCTTCGACAAATGATAATAAGAGTGAAATACATCGTTGCTTTGAGAAGTATGTGATAAGCAAGAGCTCTCCCTAAATTTGTGCATTATTTAGAATTTGCTTTTGAATGCAAATGCACAATCCATTAGGATCATGGGTCAATCTTCCATGTCACATACATCTTGGTGGAGCGCTCAAAATGATATAAATTAAATACATGCACTCATCACCAAGCAAAGTGAATGGTCTTATAAGGACATAAAGGATAATATCATCCAAACAAGCATTAAGGTAGCATATGATCAAACACATGATCAAACAAGTATCTCACACAAGGACATAGAGTATCAACCAAGCACACAATAAAGTTCAACCAAAAACAAGAGAGACAAAGAAGCAAAACACTCTCTCTCGAAGCCTATGATCTATACATATTTCTCCCCCTTTGGCAACAAGTTACCAAAAAGTTCAAATATGCATAGTGCTATGCGTCTCTCAGGCTTGGTCTTCGGTAGGTGGTGTAGAGAGAACTCCAAGGATGAAGGCATCAGTTGATGTAGTTGTAGCTGGTGGAGTGGCTGCTGGAGGTGGCACTGAAGCTGTGGCTGCTGGAGCTGATGTGGTGGCTCTAGTGTCAGCCATGGGTACTGCAGCAGACCTCTGACCTCTAGGCACTCGCTGAAAAGCATTTATGGTAGCCTTCCCCTTCTTCTCTTCTGCTTCCTCCAGGAGCTGCTCAACTGCTATCTGCATCTCAGTGACCTTCAGATCAAAATCATAGAATTTGTTTTCAATGGTCCTCTCCAAGCTCTCCTGATTCTGAGTCAGGGTGGCCAAGCCCTTCTCAATCCTCAAAGTTGATTGGATTAGATACGCCAGCTGATCTTGCTTGCTCTTCAGGAAAACTTGAGATGCCTCTTCAGCACTTGACATCTTTGCAGCTTTCTCTACCTTTGCTTTAGCTCTCTTTTCTTGTGCTTGCACTGATGAAGGTTCATTCTCATTCATCACAACCTTGTTGTCTTCAAATTCAGGATATAGAGGTAAATGCTCCTTCTCCAACAAATAAGTGCCTGTGCCCATCTTGGAGTTGATGAGCACCTGAATATGTGGAGCATACCCACAAGATCTCTTCTGGTTAGCAGTTGTCCTCTTGATTGCCTCAACAATCAGAGTCATGACCTTGAACTTTTGAGGGACATAAAAAATGTGCAGCAAGTTGATTGAATGTCCTCTAATCATCTTATGATCTCCTGACTTGGGTAGCAGAGTGTGCCTTAGGATGGTGTTGATGGTAGGCAGACCAGACAACAAGTAGTGTACAGATCCAAGCTTGTGTGTCTCCAAAGCTTTACCAGGGATCTCTTTGTACATGTTTGCCATAGAGGTGTGGTCTTTCTTCTTCTTGGCATACACATCCAAGTCATCCTCATGAGCTTCTGGGGCATTGATCAACTTGGCCCATTCATCAACAGTTGATTGGTACCTAGTACCTTCTCACATCCAAACTATCCTCCCATCTGGATAGAAATGAGCAGTGGAGTAGAATTGCAGTATGAGCTCATCATTCCATTTGGTAAGTTTCTGTCCAACAAACTCATCAACTCCACAAGCCTTGAAGCTATCATATACACCTGGGTAGTGATCTTGTTTCTTCTTGATGTATTCCCAATTAATCCATCTCATGTCACATACCATTGGCTTCTTGTCAAGCAGAATGGTCTCATAGAAATCTTGCTGTTCTCTGGTGTGGAATCTGTAGTCAACTGCAGTCCTCCTCCTCACAACATAGGGATCAGACTGTCTTCACAATCTTAGTCCTGCATCCTTCCTGATGTTCATGTCCTCAGCTACTGGATGAGCATCATTGTGATCTGGAATCTTGGGTTTCAGTTTTCTTGGCACTAGGGCTTCATCATCCTCTTCTTCAGCTTCAGGCACTGGGGCCTTGTTCTTCTCTTCAGCAGGAATGTTTCTAGTGCTTCTCTTAGGAGCAGACTTCTAAGCTTGAGCTATTGCTTTGGGAGCAGGTTTGGGCTTTGATGGAGCAGCCCCTGACTTGATTGCATCTCGAATAAGCTTTTGAGATTTGGGTGCTGGTGCAGCATCCTCTTCTTCTTCGTCTTCATCAGCAAATGGATCTCTCATCATGGAGGGCTTGCCAATGACTCTGGCAATAGTCTTCTTGACCCTCTCCTTCCTCTTCTTGCCATCTCCAGCTTCTTTGGGTTCAAGAGTGAACTGCATTGTTTCTTCTAGAGCAGCTTTCCTAGGCTTGGAAGTTGGCACTCTCTTGGCGGGTGCCTTTTTATGCAAGCCAGGCTTTGTTGTAGCAGCTGTGCCATATTCCTTCGTTAGCACCTTCTTCTTTGATGTAGCTTCATCCTCAGCAGCCACATAGTCCTCATCCTCAGAATCTGAGGTTCTCTTTTTTCTGGTTCTGGTGGCTGCCTTGGGCAAGTTGCTTGGTGTGCTTCTACTGCCATCATCATAGCAGCTTGAGGGATCTGAACCCTCACTCAATTGCACCTGTTCGTCTTATCTCTTCTGACTGTCACTCTAGTTAGACATCTTGGCAATCTCACTGACAGCAAATCCTGTGAATAGATATAGATGAGCTAGAGTGGCTAAGCATCACAAAGTGTAGAGTTTTTGCAAAACAGATGACTCAAAAACTTAGTTTTAGTTCTCCACAGAAAGCATTTCGGAGCTACCGACTTGTTAAACTCGGTGATACCGAAGCAGCTTTTGGAACCTAAACTAGTGAAATCGGTCAGACCGAGTCACTGTTTGGTGGCACCGAGATTGCTAGGGTTTTCACAGAGAATTGATCTCGGTCACACCGATTTGCAGTTTTAGATCAGACCGAAAAGCACATGTGCAATTGCCTAAGCCTAATCGGTGAGACCGATTTCTACAACTCGGTCGGTCCGAGATGAGTTCGGCGGAGACCTAACCCTAAATTTTCAAATCAATTCTAATCTAAGGATGTTTTCTCTGGATAGATTGTTTGCATACGTGGTAAAGATCATGGCAAAGCAATGTGCTATGAATCGGAGTTAGGAAAATAGCACAAAGAGTCGAACCCATACCCTAGTTCGGCGGGAGTTCGCTACGGCGACAACGGCGGAGCAGATTTCCGTTGACGGCGATGGAAACCAGTGGCGGGAGGTCGCTGGCGGCGAGGAGACGATCTGGAGACCCGAGGAGGCAGAGCATGACACACTCGCGGGCTGAGGTGTTTGAAGAAATTTCCAAAATCTCACCCGTGAGTATATATATCCCGACCCTGTCGGTGTGACCGAGTGGAGCAACTCGGTGGCCCCGAGATGCAGAATCGCAAGCGGTTACTGCAACTCGGTGTGAACGAAAACTTGAAATCGGTTGCACCGAGATGGAAAACCTAGATCAACTTAGTGAACTCGGTGTGACCGAACTGGATGACTCGGTCGTACCGAATTGCACAAAGAGATTTTGGAGTTTAAGTCTATGACGAATCGGGGACTCTGAGTGCTCCTCACACAGAGTGGTTCGAATCTGACTTGATCAAACTTTGTGATGTAGCATGAATAGAGTTTGAGACGAGAAAAGTATAGATAGCTAGAGGGAGTTCTTAGGCATTCTTGTCCATCCATTTGGCAAAAGTGAAAAACGCCAAACAATCAAAGCAACAAATGGATGTCCTCGAATGAGTAAAATATGCAACCAACATGCTCACACAATAAAATGGCAAATGAAATATGTGACAAAGCATACACAAACACTCTAGCATCTATCAAGCAATTGGCGATGACTAGGTCATCTATATATGAGTATATTGACTTAGGAGTCAAATGAGAACAAGTGGGGTTACCACTTTTACGTAAAGCATTGATGTGTTCACACCATTAGAGTTGCTTTAGCTGAATTGATTAGAGTAAAGCTCCCCCTAGATGTGATATCCCCCTAAGAGGGATGAACTAATGTAATGCCCATGATGCGGCTATATCTCCCACGTGTCGAGGCACGACTTAGAGGCATAACCGCATTGTGGTTTTGTCGCAAGAAGGGTCATCTCCCACATAGTAATGACCACGTTCCTCGTCGAACTCCCACTTGAGGTCGATGCCATCATCTGCAATGGCATCATCGGCACCTGCAACTGTTTTGGTAGAATCTGTGAGTCATGAGGACTCAGCAATCTCACACTCGCGAGATCAAGACTATTTAAGCTTATAGGAAAAGATGGTGAAGTGAGGTGGAGCTGCAACAGGCACTAAGCATATATGGTGGCTAACATACGGAAAAGAGAGCGAGAAGAGAAGCAACGGAACGGTCGTCATCTAGTAATGACCAAGAAGTGATCCTGAACTCCTACTTACGTCATGCATAACTCAAACCGTGTTCACTTCCCGGACTCCGCCGAGAAGAGACCATCACGGCTACACACACAGTTGATGTATTTTACTTGGGTCAAGTGGCAAGTTCTCTACAACCAGACATTAACAAATTCCCATCTGCCTCATAACCGCGGGCACTGCTTTCGAAAGATAATACCCTGCAGGGGTGTCCCAATTTAGCCCATCATAAGCTCTCACGGTCCACGAAGGATAAACCTTCTCCCGGAAAGACCCGATCAGTCTCTGAATCCCGGTTTACCAGACATTTCGACAATGGTAAAACAAGACCAGCAAAGCCGCCCGAATGTGCCGACAAATCCCGATAGGAGCTGCACATATCTCGTTCTCAGGGCACACCGGATGAACACTACGTACAACTAAAACCAATCCTCGAGTTTCCCCAAGGTGGCGCTGCAAGTGGCTCTAGTTTGGACCAGCACTCAGAGGAACACTGGCCCGGGGGTTTAAATAAAGATGACCCTCGGGCTCGCGAAAACCCGGGGGAAAAGGCTTAGGTGGCAAATGGTAAAACCAAGGTTGGGCCTTGCTGGAGGAGTTTTATTCAAGGCGAACGATCAAGGGGGTCCCATAAATCACCCAACCGCGTAAGGAACGCAAACTCAAGGAACATAATACCGGTATGACGGAAACTAGGGCGGCAAGAGTGGAACAAAACACCAGGCATAAGGCCGAGCCTTCCACCCTTTACCAAATATATAGATGCATTAATTAATTAAGATATATTGTGATATCCCAAAATATCCATGTTCCAACATGGAACAATTTCAACTTCACCTCCAACTAGCAACGCTATAAGAAGGGCTGAGCAAAAGCGGTAACTTAGCCAAACAACGGTTTGCTAGGAAAGGATGGTTAGAGGCTGTCATGGCAATATGGGAGGCATGATATAGCAAGTGGAAGGTAGCACATCATGGCAATAGAGCGAACAATTAGCTAAGCAAAGATAGAAGTGATTTCAAGGGGTGGTCATCTTGCCTGCAAGGTTCTCAAAGTTGTCGAAAGCTTGATCCTCGTAAGCGTACTCAACAGGTTCCTCGTTCAAAAACTCGTCTCCCGGATCTACCCAACACAAGATCACAAGCAAAGGAACCATAATCAATCACGGGAAATGCACAAGCAACATGATGCAATACATGAATGATATGCAAGATATGATATGCAATGCATATGCGTGCTCCGGAAGGAAAAAGATGAACAAGGCAGTAACTTGGAAAACCAAGCATGCCACTGGAAAGATGAGATGATTTCGGTTGAAATCGATATAAAGATCACCGGAAACGGATGCACGGTTTGCAAATGGCAAGCAAAACAAGAATGACACGAATCTGCGATTAACAGCATGATAGCACTTAGAATGCAACAAGTAACAATGCTACAGCACTCCAACATAGCAACAAAGCATATGACAGTAATCTACAGGAGATGCTTGACAAAAGATGAACACTGAGCTATGGCTAGATCACAACATAACACGTTCAAACAAGCATGGCAAAAGTGAAAAAGTTAACAGGTTCACAGACTTGGTGAAATTACTGGACATGCCTGAAACAGCATCAGGTAGCAGTGTTCAGGGCACGAAATCAACATGCTACAGGAACTTAACATGGTAAAACAAGGCATGGAAGTATTCTACTAAATGAATATAACAAAGGTCCCTTACTGACCATAAGCCACAAAGGACCAGAAGATATGATGGCAACCATGTAAACATAGCAAGTTTCGTTAACAGATTTCAGACTTAGCAGAAAACAGAGCATGGCAGAAACACTAATATGAAGGCATCTTGGTGAGCTTGATGCACGCGCCACAAAGCAATGCATGACAAAACAAGCATACCTACAGCAATATGGCATGTTTATGAAGTTATCCATGACAAGAGAAAGTACATAGCATGTATGAAACAACTACAACAACCTTGGCAAATTGAATAACACGTAAACAATCTGCCAGAAATGATTTATAGCAAAAGTAGAGCAAGATTGAGTCATCCTAGGACACTCCATAATTCCAAACAAGTGCAGGAATGGATCAATTACAACAATATCTACAAAACATCTTTACTGAACATTTCCAAAAGGAGCATGGATCTCTCTGTAGCCACATGGATACATAGCAACAAAATAACAGCAGACAAAGACTTAGAGAAATCACTAAGTCCCTGAAATCGGAAACATCACTAAGCCTAGTTTGCATGCTTGTGCTAGTCACCACAGAGATCACAAAAATACAAGGTATACATCTCTTTAAAGATGGCATGGCATACAACAAAACACATGTAGAGCTCATGCCCATAAGATGCACAGATTAAATGCAACAAAAATAACAAATCCTCAAGTTCTGATAAGTAACAGCAGATAACAGCAATTAGCACTCTTGCACCAGAGATTTGGGCATCAAGATGGACTCAAAAGAACATGGTGCAATGGAGCAAAATGAAGAGCATCACGAGACGAACATTTCGATATATTACACGCGCGAAACGAAGCTATATGCAGAGAGTTATGATGCGTTGAACAGGGGCATGTACTGCAAATAACTCGGGACTTGGAAGAATTTCGGGGGAAGAAGGAGAGGAAAGTCAACCTCGAGGCCTTCCAGATCGGATCGGGGCCGATGCTCGCCGGAGCGCGGCGGGGCTGCCGGCGTTGCGACGGGAGGAGGCCGGCGGAGGAGAGGAGGGCTCGGGGAGGCGCGGTGGTCGGCGGGGAAGAGGGGGCGGCGGCGGAGGGAGGTGGCGTCGGGCGCGGGTGGCGCCGTGGTGCGCGGCGGCGACGGAGGCGGGGCGGAGCGGCAGACGGCGGAGAGGCAGCGGGGCCGACCGGCGCGGGCGCGGGCCCGTACGGGAAGAGGAGCGCGGGGCGCGGAGGCGGGCGCCGGCGGCTCGGGCCCGGGGGCCGGCGGCGGGCTCGCCGGGCCGCGGCGGGTGCGGCGGCGGGTTGCCGCATGGCAGCACAGGAGTGGCTGGGCGCGGCGGCGGGATCCGTCCGGCGGCGGCGGACGCGTCCGGCCGCGGAGAGGGCGAATTTTAGGGTTTTATCTGCGAAATGTTTCGGGAGGGGAGGTGTATATATAGGTATAGGGAGTTAGGAAGCTCCAAATGAGGTGCGGTTTTCGCCCACACGATCGTGATCGAACGACCTAGAGCATGGAGATGACTTGGAGGGGTTTTGGGCTGTTTAGAGAGGGGTTTTGCTGCAACACACAGAAGGCATCTACGGTTACCCGGTTAACCGTTGGAGTACCAAACGACCTCCAAATGGAATGAAACTTCGCCGGTGGTCTCCCGGTGGTATACTAAGGCCACTTGACAAGCCTCGGTCCATTCCGAGAACGTTTGACACCCGCTCACGAAAGAAAACAAGAGGTGTGCGCCGGAGGAGGTGGGAGTGCCGGATTGCAAAACGGACAACAGGAAAAATGCTCGGATGCATGAGACGAACACGTATGCAAATGCAATGCACATGATGACATGATATGAAATGCATGACAAGAACAAAACGCAAAACAAAAGACAAAACCCGACCACGAAGGGAATATCATAACACATAGCCGAAAATGGTAAGAGTTGGAGTTACAAATATGGAAAGTTACATCCGGGGTGTTACAATTAACCTTGGGTTTTGTCAATGATGACTTCATGTAGGTGTTGAAGATGTGGACGCTCAATGTTGATGCAGATCATACGGAGCAATCCATTGGAGTGAGTTGCACTTTCAATACCTACACGGGTTAGTACCACAAGGAACAGACAAGGATATCCATAGACATAGAGTGATGTACACACAAGATGTTGTCCATGAAAGCATTAGGTTACCTTGTCCCTTGTCTTACCAACAAGAGGGTTTGTGACTCCTTGAACTAGTGCAAGATATGGAAGTTGTCTGCACTTGTCCTTGCCAAAAGGATATGAGTGAAGTATGTTGGCGGAGTCACCCTCAAGAACTCTCTAGTTCTTTGTACGCCCCGGATCCCATGCGCCAGGTGTCTGCCAGTTATTCGTTGTCGTTGCCATGTCATTTGCTTGCGTGTTGCATTTTGCCATGTCCTCATCTGCATTTCATATCATGTCATCATGTGCATTGCATTTGCATACGTGTTCGTCTCTTGCATCCGAGCATTGTCCCCGTTGTCCGTTTTGCAATCCGGCACTCCGTTGTCACCCGGCGCCCCCTCTTGTCTTCTTTTCGTGAGCGGGTGTCAAACGTTCTCGGAATGGACCGGGTCTTGTCCAGTGGCCTTGGTATACCACCGTTAGACCACCGGTCAAGTTTCGTTCCATTTGGAGGTCGTTTGGTGCTCCAACGGTTAACCGGGCATCCGCAAAATCCTTTTGTGTGTTGCAGCAAAACCCCTTGAAAACCAGCCCCAAAACCCCTCTAAGTCTCCGCCATGCTCTCGGTCGTTCGATCACGATCGCGTGGGCGAAAGCCGCACCTCGTTTGGACTCTCCTAGCTCCCTCTACCTATATATAGACCCTCCCCTTCCTTTTTCGCGCAGATGAACCCTAACATTCTTCCCTCCGCGCCGCCGGACACAATTCTCCCGCGCCGGACATGTCCGCCGGCCACGTCGCCCGGACCAATCGCGAGGCGACACGTCACCCGCCGCCGTCTCACCGCCGTCGCGGCCCGCGGAGCCCATCCGGGGACCGCGCGGGCCCGACCCCGCGCCCGCCCGCCGCCTCGCCGCCCGATCCCGCCGCCTCCGCGCGCGCCTCCCACGCCGGCGCCCGAGCCCGCGGCTCGCCGCCCCGCCGGCGTGCGCCGCCCGCCCCGCCGCCTTCGCCTCCTCCGCCGCGGCCGCCCGCCCCGCCAAGTCACCGGCGCCGCCCCTCCGCCGCCGTCCCAGCTCGCCGCCGGCCGGATCCGGACAAATCCGGGTCGGGGCCGCCTCCCCGTGCCTCCCCGCGCTGCCTCTGCCTCGTCTCCGGCGAGTTCCACCGCGCATCGTTTTCCGTGCGTACACGAGGTTGACCCCAATATTTCTAAGTCCCAGTATTTGTACATTATCATGCCATGTTCTCTGCATCATAACTTCACGCATATAGCTCTGTTTCGCGCGTGTTATATGTCAAGTTGTTCGTCTCGTGATGCTCTACATTTTGTTCAATTGCACCATGCTCCTTAGAGGCCATCTTGATGCCCAAATCTCTGTTGCAAGAGGGCTAGTTGCTGTTATCTGCTGGTTCTTAACAGAACTTGGAGATTTGTCATTTTTGTGTCATTTAATCTGTGCACCTTATGGGCATGAGCTCTACACGTGTTTTGTTGTATGTCATGCCATCTTTCCAGTGGTGTATGCCATGTATTTTTGTGATCTCTGTGGTGACTAGCACAAGCATGCAAACTAGGCCCCGTAATGTTTCTGATTTCAGGGACTTATTGATTTCTCTAAGTCTTTGACTGCTGTTATTTTGTTGCCATGTAAACTTGATGATACAGAGAGATCCATGCATATTTCCATGCCTTCATATTATTGTTTCTGCCATGCTCAGTTTTCTGCTAAGTCCGAAACGTGTTAACGAAACTTCCTATGTTCACATGGTTGCAATCGTATCTTCTGGTCCTTTTTGACTTATGGTCAGTAAGGGACTTTTGTCATATGCTTTGAGTAGATTCATGTCATGCCTTGTTTTGCCATGTTTAGTTCCTGTAGCATGTTGATTTTGTGCTCTGAACATTGCTACCTGATGCTGTTTCTGTCATGTCCAGTAATTTCTACCAAGTCTGTGAACCTGTTATTATTGGCAATCTTACCATGTCCTTTTGGGCATGTTCTAGTGATTTCTGGAGATAGCTCAGTGTTCATGTTTTGTTGTGCTTTACCTGTACATCATGTCCATGCCTTTTGTTTTAATGTTGAGTTGCTGTAGCATATTGTTTTGATGCTTGCCATATGCCTAGTTGCTATTTTGGACAGATTGTTGCTATGTCTTGTTTGGAGTGTATGTGTTGCACCGTTGCTCCGTTTTGATCATGCTCTATATGAAACTTGCTTAGAATTGTATGTAGTCTCATATTATCATGTTGCATCCTTGTTTTGAGGTGTTTGCCTGATGTTTGTATGCATTTTGCATCAATGCCATGTTTAACTTGTTTTGCTCATATCTTCTAGGCCGTCGCTCCGAATCTAATGAACTTTATATGTAACTTGACTAGAATTTCGTGTAGATCATCTTGGTGCTCTTTAACTTACTATTTAACAACTTGAACATAAGGTATGTTCAGTTTGGAGCAATTTTGAAATTTGCATATGAGGACTTACCGGAATTGTTATATGTTGTTTCCGGCCGCATTTAAACTTGCCTTGATGTGCTGTTCTTGTATGCATCATCTCTTGTCATGAGTAGCTGCCTATAGCTTTGTCATGCATCATACTTGGTTGAGCATCATGCCTTGTTCATGTGTGGTGTGTTTACTATGTTGTGTGCTTCTTCTCGATAGTTTCCGTGTCGTTGCGATCGTGAGGATTCGTTCGTCTTCGTGGCTTCATCTTCTTCATGGACTCGTTCTTCTTCCTAGCGGGATTTCAGGCAAGATGACCGTCACCTTGGATCTCATTACTATCATTCCTATGCTAGTTGCTTCGTTCTATCGCTTTGCTGCGCTTCCTATTCACTTGCTCCTCCAGCCTCCCAAATTGCCATGAACCTCTAACCTTTGTCACCCTTCCTAGCAAACCATTGCTTGGCTATGTTTCCGCTTTGCTCAGCCCCTCTTATAGCGTTGCTAGTTGCAGGTGAAGATGAAGATTGCTCCATGTTGGATTATGTTTATGTTGGGATATCACAATATCTCTTATATTATTAATGCATCTATATATTTGGTAAAGGGTGGAAGGCTCGGCCTTATGCCTGGTGTTTTGTTCCACTCTTGCTGCCCTAGTTTCCGTCATACCGGTGTTATGTTCCTTGATTTTGCGTCCCTCACACGGTTGGGTGATTTATGGGACCCCCTTGACAGTTCGCTTTGAATAAAACTCTTCCAGCAAGGCCCAACCTTGGTTTTACCATTTGTCTAGCCTATTTCTTTTCCCTAGGGAGTCGCTCTCTCGAGGGTCATCTTATTTTAACCCCCCCGGGCCAATGCTTGTCTAAGTGTTGCTCCGAACTAAGTAGACTGCGGGGCCACCTCGTGGAAACTTGAGGTCTGGTTTTACTCGTAGGATGTCTCATCCGGTGTTGCCCTGAGAACGAGATATGTGCAGCTCCTATCGGGATGTCGGCGCATCGGGCGGTTTTGCTGGTTTTGTTTTACCATTATTGAAATGTCTTGTAACCGGGATTCCGAGACTGATTGGGTCTTCCCGGGAGAAGGAATATCCTTCGTTGGCCGTGAGAGCTTATAATGGGCTAAGTTGGGACACCCCTGCAGGGTTTTATCTTTCGAAAGCCGTGCCCGCGGTTATGTGGCAGATGGGAATTTGTTAATATCCGGTTGTAGCGAACTTGACACTTGACCTTAATTAAAACGCATCAACCGCGTGTGTAGCCGTGATGGTCCCTTCTCGGCGGAGTCCGGGAAGTGAACACGGTTTCTGGGTTATGTTTGACGTAAGTAGGAGTTCAGGATCACTTCGTGATCATTACTAGTTGACGACCGTTCCTTTGCTTCTCTTCTCGCTCTCATTTGCGTAAGTTAGCCACCAGACATTGCTTAGTCGCTGCTGCAACCTCACCACCTTATCCATTCCTTTCCCATTAAGCTTTGCTAGTCTTGATACCCATGGTAATGGGATTGCTGAGTCCTCGTGGCTCACAGATTACTACACCACCAGTTGCAGGTACAGGTTGTGCGATGATCATGACGCGAGAGCGATGTTTCTTGTTTTGGAGTTCTTCTTCTGCTTCTTCTTCGATCAGGGGATAGGTTCCAGGTCGGCAGCCTGGGCTAGCAGGGTGGATGTCGTATGATTTTCTGTTTATGTTTCATCCGTAGGCGGATGTTGATCTTATGTATGAGGTATTGATGTATTCTTGCGGCATTTGTATGCCTTGTATGTATCCCCAAATATTATGTAATGTTGATGTAATGATATCCACCTTGCAAAAGCGTTTCAATATGCGGGTCTATCCTTGGTGGGACCTTCGAGTCCCTTTAGGATAGGGTCGCATATTCGGCGTGACATTCTTCTTCTTCGGGATCCACATCATCTTGATGGGAATCCTTGGGGTTGTAGTCGTACTTGATGAAGTAGAACTTGATGTAGTCTTGGGAACCCACTTGACCAAGGCCTTGGGAGCTTCTTCAAATGCATCAATCTCCTCTTGAAGCTTATCCTTGCCTTTTTGCTTGTGGTCTTGTGGTGGAAGATCATCTTGAGCTTGTGTCCCTTGGAAGGAAGTAGGATCATACTTCTCTTGTTGAGGAACAAAATCCGTCTTGGGGTATTGATCTTCTTCCCACTCAACTCCATTGGCATTGAACTTTCGTTCAAAACCATCACCTTGATTCTTCCGGCGCCTTCCTTGCTTGCGTACAATTTCCTCAAATTGCTTACTTCCGGCAAGGCTCTTGTAAACACCTTTCTCTTTCTCTATAATTCCCTTCAATAAGCTATTTTCTTGCTCAAGTGTAACTTGGCTAAGAGAATCATTAGTGGAATCAAGAGAACTACTAGAAGCAACAATATTGGATTTAGCATGATTATTGTTACTACTAGAAGAAGAAACTTTCTTATTCTTGTTGCTAGATTTTACTTGTGGCATGTAAGTAGACGAGAGTAAACGCTTGGCAATGTAAGAAGAACTTTACTTGCGAAGATCATCATTGACTGCCTTTAAAAAAACTCATGCTCTTGCTCAAGGTTGAGCTTCTCAAAGCGTAGCTTCTCATGAGTCTTTAAAAGTTCTCGATGATCCTCCAAGGTAGTTTCATGAGCTAACTTAAGAGTGTTTAGTTCTTTAGTTAGACGCTCAATCTCCTTACCGTCATCATTCGTTTTATCTTGATTAGCATGATTAATAACAAATTCATCATAGTTTTCATAACTAGAGTTGTCAACAAGTAAATCATCATCTCCTAGCAAATCATCTTCATCACTATTGAAATCAACATACTCGGGGTGTGATACCTTTGGGCCTTTAGCCATGAAGCATCTTCCAATTCCTTCATTTGGTGAATCAAATATGTCGTAGGAGTTGGTTCACACAAGTGCTTGACTGGCAACACCTTCATCTTGAGTATATTCGGAGTCGGAGTGATAACTTCTTTCGGAGTGATGGTCGGAGTCGGAGTCGGATACCCATTCACCAACATGAGCATGATGTCTTCGTTTTGTGTAGCTCCTTGATGATTTGTCCTTCCTTTCCGAATCCTTGCTCCTCCAAGAGGTTCTTTGTTCATAACGATCATCTCTACACCTTCTCTCTCTTGGTGGTGATTCTCCTCTCCAACTTCTTCTTTTAGGAGAATCTTCTCTTCTTTTGTAGGGAGCCGTGCACTCATTGGAGTAGTGTCCGGGTCTTCCACAATTATAGCAATTACGTTCATGACTAGAAGATCTTTTGTCATTGTAGGACCTTGACTCGGAACTTCTTTCCTTGCTTCTACTCTTGTAGAACTTGTTGAAGTTCTTCACCATTAGGCTCAATTCTTCATTGAAGGTTTGTTTCTCACTTGATGATGTGGGAGCATCACATGAGGCTTTGTAAGCACCACTTGACTTGTTGTGGAGCTCTTCCTTGTCCTTAAGTGACATCTCATGAGCAACAATTCTTCCAATGACTTCCATAGGCTTGAGATCTTTGTAGTTGGGCATCATTTGGATCAATGTGCACACAATATCATATTTTCCATCCAAGGCTCTTAGGATCTTCTTGATGATGAATCTATAAGTCATATCTTCACTTCCTAAGCCGGCAATCTCATTTGTGATGAGAGCAAGCCTAGAGTACATTTAAGTGACACCTTCACCATCCTTCATTTTGAAATTGTCAAGTTGACTTTGAAGCACATCCAACTTGGATTCCTTGACGGAGTCGGTACCTTCGTGCATATCAATCAAAGTATCCCAAATTTCCTTTGCATTCTCAAGACGGCTGATTTTGTTGAATTCTTTAGGGCACAATCCGTTGAAGAGGATATCGCAAGCTTGAGCATTGTATTGCAGCATCTTCAACTCTTCCGCGGTAGCTTCACGGTTCGGTTCTCTTCCATCGAAGAATTCACCTTGCAAGCCAATACACACAATAGCCCAAACGGCGGGGTTATGTCCATGAATATGCATTTTAATCTTATGCTTCCAACTAGCAAAATTAGTACCATCAAAGTAAGGACCTCTACGGTGATAATTTCCCTCGCTAGACGCCATACTCTCCTAGGTTGTGAAACCAAGGCTATGATCACCAAAAGCTACGGAAATCAAGGCAAATGGAGACCATAGCTCTGATACCACTTGTAGGATCGAAAGTATGTCTCGAGGGGGGGTGATTAGACTACTTGACCAAATAAAAATCTAGCCTTTTCCCAATTTTAAGTCTTGGCAGATTTTAGCAACTTTGCACAAGTCAAGCAATCAACCTACACATGCAATTCTAAGAGTATAGCAGCAGAATGTAAAACAATTGCATATGAAGGTAAAGGGAGGAGTTTTAGGGAGCAAATGCAATGTAGACACGGAGATTTTTTATCCGTGGTTCCGATAGGTGGTGCTATCGTACATCCACGTTGATGGAGACTTCAACCCACGAAGGGTAACGGTTGCGCGAGTCCACGGAGGGCTCCACCCACGAAGGGTCCACGAAGAAGCAACCTTGTCTATCCCACCATGGCCATCGCCCACGAAGGACTTGCCTCACTAGGGTAGATCTTCACGAAGTAGGCGATCTCCTTGCCCGTACAAACTCCTTGGTTCAACTCCACAATCTTGACGGAGGCTCCCAACTGACACCTAACCAATAATCTAGGAGACACCACTCTCCAAAAGGTAATAGATGGTGTGTTGATGATGAACTCCTTGCTCTTGTGCTTCAAATGATAGTCTCCCCAACACTCAACTCTCTCTCATAGGATTGGATTTGGTGGAAAGATGATTTGGGTGGAAAGCAACTTGGGGAAGGCTAGAGATCAAGATTTATGTCGTTGGAGTGGAAGATCTTGGTCTCAACACAAGTGTAGGTGGTTCTCTCTCAGAAAATGTATGTTGGAAGTGTAGGCATATTCTGATAACTCTCTCCATGAATGAAGAGTGGGTGGAGGGGTATATGTAGTCTCCACAAAAAATCTAACCGTTACACACAATTTACTAAACTCGGTGGGACCGAATGAGAAAACTCGGTCAGACCGATTCAGTTCAAAATTTGAACGTTAGGCTTTTCGGTGGGACCGACATGTCAACTCGGTGGGACCGACTTCATTAGATTAGGTCATAACGTAATCTCGGTGAGGCCGATTACACAAACTCGGTGGGACCGATTTTGGTAATAAGCTAACCAGAGAGTTGGTCGGGCAAACTCGGTGGGACCCATTCGCTCATTTCGGTTGGACCGAAACGTTACGAAGGGGAAACAGAGAGTTTGCATTGCGAACTCGGTGGGACCGATCGCTCATCTCGGTTAGACCGAAACGTTACGAAGGGAAACAGAGAGTTTGCAATCCCATCTCGGTGAGACCGAGATCCCTATCGGTGAGACCGAAGTGACTAGGGTTTGTGGCAATGGCTATGACAAGAGAACTCGGTGGCGCCGGATAGAAAGTTTCGGTGGGGCTGAGTTTGACTTTTGGTTTGGGACAAATGTGGATGTGAGAAAGTGGTTAGGGTTTTGGAGCATATGACTAAGCACTTTGAGCAATAAACCCATTAAGCAACACCTCATCCCCTTTTAATAGTATTGGCTTTCCTATGGACTCAATGTGATCTTGGATCACTAAAATGAAAATGTAGAGTCTTGAGCTTTAGAGCTTGAGCCAATCTTTTGTCCTTAACATTTTGAGGGGTCCACATTCCTAATCCATGCCATGCTAATCATTGAACTTTCCTGAAATATTTATCTTGAAATAGCATTAGTTCAATGAGCTATATGTTGTTAATAATTACCAAAACCACCCAGGGATAGTTGCACTTTCACCCTTCCTAAAAAGATGATGAATTGTAGTTGCAAAGTTGACTAAGAACATAGTTTGTTGGTTTCTAATATAGATTTTGCTTTATACTTCGATTATGTGATGAACTATTACTTATTCATGGGAAGTATATGATAAAAGTTCTATAATAAAAGTCATATGTTTAATTTTGTTGGTGTTATTATAATCAACATGATGCTGCTATGTCCGTATTTTGGTTTATCAACACCTCTCTCTCAAAGCATGTGGACATGTTTTTCGATTTCGGTTTTCGCTTGAGGACAAGCGAGGTCTAAGCTTGGGGGAGTTGATACGTCCATTTTGCATCATGTTTTCTTTCTGTTATTTATGATGTTTTATCCATAATAATGCTTTTTGGAGTAATTCTAATGCCTTTCTCTCATAATTTGCAAGGTACACACCAAGAGGGAGAATTCTGGCAGCTGGAAATCTGGACCTGAAAAAGCTACGTCAGGCCACCTATTCTGCACAACTCCAAACGAGATGAAACTTCACGGAGATTTTTTATGGATTATTTAAGAAATACTGGAGCCGATAAACACCAGAGGGGGGCCACCAGGTGGCCACAACCCACCTGGGCGCGCCAGGCCCCCCAGGCGCGCCCTGGTGGGTTGTGGCCTCCTCGGCCCACCTCCGGTGCCCATCTTCTGGTATACAAGTCATTTGACCTAGA
Organism: Triticum aestivum; assembly: GCF_018294505.1. Classification (NCBI taxonomy): domain Eukaryota; kingdom Viridiplantae; phylum Streptophyta; class Magnoliopsida; order Poales; family Poaceae; genus Triticum; species Triticum aestivum. Next base: position 45,442,956 of record NC_057814.1, on the reverse strand, counting down.
AAAAATGAGGAGAAGACTTTCGGGACGGAGCGCCGCCGTCTCGTGGCAAAACTTGGGCAGGAGCACTTTTGCCCTCCGACGGAGCGATTCTGCCAGGGGAACTTCCCTCCCAGAGGGGGAAATCATCGTCATCATCATCACCAACAACTCTCCCATCTTAGGGAGGGGAATCTCCATCAACATCTTCACTAGCACCATCTCATCTCAAACCCTAGTTCATCTCTTGTATTCAACCTTGTTACCGGAACTACAGATTGTTGCTAGGGGGTGACTAGTAGTGTTGATTACATCTTGTAGTTGATTACTATATGGTTTATTTGGTGGAAGATTATATGTTCAGATCCCTGATGCTATTTAATACCCCTCTGATCATGAGCATTTTTATTATTTGTGAGTAGTTACCTTTGTTCTTGAGGTCACGGGATAAACCATGTTGCAAGTAATCATGTGAATTTGATATGTGTTCGATATTTTGATAGTATGTATGTTGTGATTCCCTTAGTGGTGTCATGTGAACGTCGACTACATGACACTTCACCATATTTTGGGCCTAAGGGAATGCATTGTGGAGTAGCAACTAGATGGTGGGTTGCGAGAGTGACAGAAACATAAACCCCAGTTTATGCGCTGTTCCGCAAGGGACCGATTGGATCCTAGAGTTTAATGCTATGGTTAGAATTTATTCTTAATACTTTTCTCGTAGTTGCGGATGCTTGCGGGAGGGTTAATCATAAGTAGGAGGTTTGTTCAAGTAAGAACAACACCTAAGCACCGGTCCACCCACATATCAAATTATCAAAGTAGCGAACACAAAGCAAACCAACATGATGAAAGTGACTAGATGAAATTCCAGTGTACCCTCAAGAACGCCTTGCCTATCATAAGAGGCCGTGTTGGCCTGTCCTTTGCCTCAAAAGGATTGGGCTACCATGCTGCACTTTTGTTACTACTATCGTTACTTGGTCGTTACAAATTATCTTGCTATCAAACTACTATGTTACTTACAATTTCAGCACTTGCAGACATTACCTTACTGAAAACTACTTGTCATTTCCTTCTTCTCCTCGTTGGGTTCGACACTCTTACTTATCGAAAAGAGCTACAATTGATCCCCTATACTTGTGGGTCATCAAGGCTATTTTCTTCTGCATGCCTTCTGCATCCTGGAGAGCACAGTAGGGCCATTCCACTTCACCTTGTTTAGCAACTGGAATGTCTGTCACCTCTTTCTTTACCATCTGTTATAGTACAAGTATAGAACCCTGGTACATCATTCTTTATTTGGTGCTTCTGTAATTCTTAAAGATATGTACCTGTGAATCGAATAATGCATTGGTTGTTTGAACCTGATGGATATGAATAAAGCTATAGCCTACTTTCAAGTTTAAATTAGGTACAATTTTAAATAGCAGCAATTAAATTAGGGCGAAATTACATTGTGCAGGTCATTACGGCACACACAGTAGGTAAAACACAAACATTTGCGATATACACCATAATCTGAGACGGTTCACAGAGAGGAAACGTGTGCAAGCATGCGCACAGTTGCCGTTCGCAAAGCGTGTGTGATGTCAGACACTATCACATACGGTGCGGGAAAACTAAATGTGCGTGATTGTCTGCCTATCGTACACGGTTTATAATCATGAACTGTTTGTGATGTGCCAGGCATCGTAAATCTCCCGTGCCTGGAATCTGCCTAGAATCTGCCTGAAAAGCTCCCGTGCCTAGAATCTGCCTGGTTTTAGGCAGAACCACAAAACTCCGACTGCGATGGCAATGCGAGCACAAACGAGTAGCAAGGATGAAGCATTTGGGATATTCGAGATATCAGAAACGGTTATATAGGGACAACTGTACGCATCAAGGCTCCCTATCCCCGACGGTTTCTGGTCGTGTGGGAAGGACCCCCCCTATCGCCCACACTCACTTGGCGACGGTTCCAAATGCCGTCGCGGAAAGGGGTTAAAAACCGTTTGTTTAGGACCGACGCGCACGAGTGTTGAATGCTCATGTCAATATGAGTCCTATAAGATATTTAAAAATGTATATCTTGTGTTGTTCAAATAGGATATGTGCTTGCCCAAGTGGCCGGTCATGTTTGCAGGTTACACCTCCGAGTGGCCTATGTTTTGCCGGAGTTTTGATTCATTTCCGTTCCGGCAAATTTCAGGCGCTCGATATGTCCTAATTTAGCAAAGGTCATGCCGGATTTTTTCATGAATTTTGGCATGACTTGTGCCAGAATATGTAGGAAATATCGAGTGCCCCGTATTTTTGTGTTGAGTATCCTGGTAGTTGCCTTCGATCGATTTTCACTTAATGTTTCAACTATGAACATAGGAAATGTCTGACGACGAAAAGGATTTCGGTATTTGCGAATACTGCAAAGACGAGCGCGGCCTGTGCGACAGAATCTTCCTAGATGATGATAGGCGCTTCAGCATCAAGCTGGACGAGAACTTTGAAGTGGATATAGTAAGTCACAATGACAAGTCTTTTTTCGTAATTAAGCATGACATCTACTTCATTTGCTTCCACTTACAATTTCAATTTTTTACTATTCTACTAGCGTATCCCCTGCCATGCACGAGTTTTTGTCTTGGATAAGATAGGTTTCAGTCCTATGAAAACTACTATGGAGGTAACGAGAGTTTACTTGAAGACCGAGCATGGTTATACTTTCCACGCAAAATTATACAACGCAGACACCTACACCTATTTTGAATGCAAAACTTGGCAAGCACTATGCAAGACTTATGCATTTGAGCCTGATATGGTTATCACCTTTGATATTCGTCCGGAAGATGATATTGAAGGTAATATCGACATCTGGGTCGATGAGCAGACGCCTCCAGTTATACTATTATGTGAGTTTCTCAACCATATTTATGTATTCGAAATTGTTTATTCAAAATAGTTGACAACTAATTTCTATTGACAGCTTATTTCCATTCAAGCAAACATGTCCGACGCTTGGTAGAGATGACCGTCCACTGTCCCGGGGCCGAACTAAACTGCGAGGAGATAGGTCATTATGTTTCATGGCTTGAGGATCTTCATACTATCAAGACAACTTATTTTCCTGGACTTAAAAACCTTAGTACACAAAACGTGAGACCAATAGTGTTCGTATTGAACTACGGTCACATCTATTTAGGAAAGATGGTAAATGTTTACTATTTGTCCTCAGTGCATCTTTTGCATACATTATTTTTAAGCTAAACTTCATTGCTACGTATGTTACTATACGATGTTCTTCAACAGGGACTCCCGATGAATGTTGTGCCTCATTGGATCGAGACTAAAGGTCGCATGAGAATGGTTAGCTTACGGCCAAGACATCCTACAATGAACTTTAGTGCAGTCAGGATTTCTAAAAGCGAGGAAGCTTAATAGTGAAAGACTAGAGCAAAATTGTGAACGATCACAGAGAAGTACTAGGGGCAGCAATGAGAAGCGCAACCCACGATTAGGAGGCAGGTTCATCTCATGCTCCAACATGATGAAGCAGGAGTGCTACACATGTTTTATGCTATTTTATCTGAGAGAGAGCAGCAGGAGTGATTAGCTAGCTAGAAATGAGTTTGAAGATGATGATGTGCTACACTATGACTATGATGATTAAATATCTAGTGTTGGTGGTAATGACTATGATGATTATTATTAGCTAGTGTTGGTGGTGATTAGATAGCTACCACACCTAGTGTTGGTGGTGATTAGCTAGCTAGAATGAGTTTGAAGATGATGTTGTGCTACACTATAACAATGATGATTAAATAGCTACTGTTGGTGGCATTAAACCTCATAATTGGTATTGTACCAAAATTTGTATAATGGCATATAAATACACTAAAAATAAAAAAATGAAAAAAATACTAGTAGCGATGGAGAGTAAACACGCTACTACTAGCTATATTAGTAGTAGCGCGGGAGTGAACAAACGCTGCGGCTATATGACTTAGCAGTAGCCTGTGTCGAACGCGCTACTGCTAAGGAATAGCTGTAGTGCCTTACTAGTAGCACGGTGTCCTGCGCTACTAGTAGGCATTAAACCCGCGCTACTACTAGGGTTTTCCTTAATAGTGGTATAGCCCCTGTTTTTTTGTTATATCCTTGCATTTTCAAAAGACATAAATTATATATATAGTTTCAACCTCAAACATTGCCCATGTATCCAGCATCCAGCAGTCCAGCAACGCAACAGAACACATAGGGTATTAAAACGTCCAATACATACATAGTTTCACGGAGTTCATCAACATACATACATAGTTTCACGGAGTTATTCAACATACATTGTTTATCAACACAAAATCAAAACAGAAACTAAAACTAGCAGTCCATCAATCCAGCTTCCATGAAGTAAATTAAATCTGCAAAAATGGGAGTAAGCAAGTTAGCAGAAGAAGAAGAAGAAGACTAGAAGAAGAAGAAGAAGGTTTTTACACTTTTCCTTCAAATTCTTCTTCTTTTATTCTTTCCTTCTCTTCTCTTTCTTCTTCTATTCTTTCATTTCCTCCTCTTCCTTGATTTTCTACTTCTCATTCCTTATTTGTGTCATTTTAGAGCTTACATAGGTAATTATGCCATTTTTAGCTAACTAAGCTTATTATGTCAATTTGCAGGAAATTAAGGTAAGTATAGGTCATTTTTGTGCTAACATAAGTAATTATGCCATTTTTAGCTAACATAGGTAAAATGGATCATTTTGGAGCTAACCTAGCAAAAATAGATCATATTGGAGCTAACGTAGGTAAAGTGGATCATATAAGAGCTAACCTAGGTAAAATTGCTCATTTTGGAGCTAACCTACGTAAAATGGATCATATTGGAGCAAACCTAGGTAAAATGGGTCATTTTTGAGCTAACTTAACTAATTATGCCATTTTTGAGTTAACTAAGCATATTATGCCATTTTTGACATAAGTAAACTAAGTATAGGTCTTTATTTAGCTAACCTAGGTAACTAAGCATATTTGAGCTAATTTAGGTAAGTATATATCATTTTGGAGCTAAGTAAGCTAATTATGTCATTTTGTAGGAAGATTGGCTAAGTCTAGGTCATTATGGTAACCATTTTGGAGGAAATAAAGCTAAGTCTAGGTCTTTATGCATTTGGTAGGCAAAAACACTAGAGAAATGTTACCGTCATCATGGAGGTGAAGGGCCGGTCGGGTTTACGCCAGTGTCAGGCGGAGGACCGGGCGTGGTCGGGGTTGCGCCAGTGCGAGACGGAGAAGGATCGGTCAATGCTTGTCGGGAGGCATGCTGCACCAAAGATCATTTGGAATGTCTCATTAGCATGATGCAATTGAAATGTGAATATTAGTAACTAATGACCATTCAAAGAAACTCACCATGTCCGCTATACCAATCTGAGGCATCGGCAGAGGGGTCTGACCGTTTTTCTCGCACACGGACTGCACATGTTGATTTCACGAGTCAGTCATATTAGTTAGTAATGAAACGAACATTACATGCATGATTTGGCTAATAAGCAGGAGAAACTTACCACGAGGAGCTCGTATAGGGCCCGGTGAGATGCGTCATTCCGGTTCCTCTCCTCCTCTAGCATCCTAGCCGTCCTCTGCTCCAGCTCGGTCTCGCTCAGCTTGGCCTGCCTGTTTGCCTCCGCCAGATGCTCCTGGGCCCTAGCCTCGATGGTGAGGTCCACTGGCCGTGGTCGAGCCGGTATGTCAGGAAGAGACCTCGCGTGGCGCTTCTTGATCTCCCTGAGCTTGCTAGGACAATGTATCAGTCCATCCCCAATGGCTGACGAGCCATGTTTCCTCCCCTCACCAGATAGCATCACGAGCTCTGTATCAAAAGGACTCTGGCTCGGGTTGAAGTCATCCCCTTTCGTCGCCTTCCCACAGTCTCTGTACCTCACAAGCTTGTTGTGGGAGGAGATGTTGATGAAGCTCTCTGGATGATCGAGGTCATCCTTAGAGAGTGCCTTGGCCTTCTTGAACGGGGCCATATGTGCCATGGCATAGAGGTCGTAAAGCGGTGGCACTTCCTTCTTGTTGTGTTTCGCCTAAAAGAGAGGAATAACAACTTTTATCATTTTATGAGACTAACTTATTGTGATAGTGCCCAACGCCAGTTGTTGTTTTTTGCTTGTTATTTACTTCGCAGAAAATCAATACCAAACGGAGTCCAAACGTAGCGAAACTTTTTGGAGAATTTTTCTGGACCAGAGGGAACAACTTGGGCCAAAGAAGTACCAGAGGGGTGGCCCGAGGGGGGCACAACCCACCTGGGCGCGCCTGGGGGCCCAGGCGTGCCCTGGTGGGTTGTGCCCACCTCGGTGCCCTCCCGCACCGCCTCTTTGCTCTATAAATACCCCAAAAATCCAAAAACCCTAGAGGAGTCGACGAAACACAATTCCAGCTGTCGCAAGTTCCGGAACCATGAGATCCAATCTTGACACCATCACAGAGGGGTTCATCATCCTCATTGGTGCCTCTCCGATGATGCGTGAGTAGTTTATTTTATACCTACGGGTCTGTAGGCAGTAGCTAGATGGCTTCCTCTCTCTCTCTTTTGATTCTCAATACAATGGTCTCTTGGAGATCTATTTGATGTAACTCTTTTTGCGGTGTGTTTGTTGGGATCCGATGAACTTTGAGTTTATGATCAGATCTATTTTATACATGAAAGTTATTTGAGTTTTGATCTCTTATATGTATGATTCCTATAGCCTCATGTTTCTTCTTTGAATCTTTGGTTTAGTTAGGCCGACTAGATCGATTTTTCTCGCTATGGGAAGGTGCTTTGTGATGGGATCGGTCGTGCGGTGTTCTTTCCCAGTGACAGAAGGGGCAACAAGACACGTATTGATCGTTTCCATTAAGGATAACAAGATGGGGTCTATTCCTACATGAATAGATCTTGTTTACATCATGTCATCATTCTTATTGCATTACTCCAATTTTCCATGAACTTAATACACTAGATGCATGCTAGATAGCGGTCGATGTGTGGAGTAATAGTAGTAGATGCAGGAAGGAGTCGGTCTACTAATCTTGGACGTGATGCCTATATAATGATCATTGCCTGGATATTGTCATAATTGTTTGAAGTTATATGAATTGCCCAACAGTAATTAGTTTACCCGCCATATGCTATTTTTCTAAAGAGAAGCCACTAGTGAAATCTACGGCCCCCGGGTCTATTCTTTATCACAATTGCTTTTCGATCTATTATTTGCCTCTTTTATTTTCAGATCTATTATTCTAAAAACCCCTAAAATACCTTGATGCAATTTTTTTTTTATTTATTTTATTTTGCATTTCCGCGAGACCTATTTATCCAATCTACTACAAACCAATCTATCTTTTACCCGGGAGGGATTGACAACCCTCTTACGCGTCGGGTTACAAGTATTTTTTCTCTGTGTGCAGGTACCGTTTACATAGTGTTGTGTGCTTCTCCTACTGGTTCCATAACCTTGGTCTCATCACTGAGGGAAATACCTACCATAGCTGTGCTGCATCATCCCTTCCTCTCCGGGGAAAATACTGACGCGGACACGAGCCATCACCTCTTTGCCCGATGATTTCTTTCATCTCCCCTTCCCCAATAAATCTCTACTGTCTTCCTGATTCTTCTCCTTCCCTCTTTTATCTCTCCATCTTTCCATAATGCGTCGCCTTTGACAAAGCCGTCTATGGCCAACAACACCAGAGATCTGCAGGGGACGCCATCTTGGACCCCATGATTGCCGCCAGCGGGTGCTATGCTAGCCCAACACCGTGGATTCAACCCGACCTTCAGGCGAGCCACACATGCCATTGTCGGAGGTGAGTGGTCTCTTTCCTCTCTATCACCACGACCTGAACGGTCTTTCTTATTTGGCATAGATGATCTGATTTCCAGTCAAAGTATCGGTCCCCAGATTTAGTTTATTCGGCGACGCTAATAGAACCATATAAATGCAAGCATCCAGTGCGCGGACACACAACGCATCCTTCTGCATCGACTTAATATGATCCTGATACGTCTCCAACGTATCTATAATTTTTGGTTATTTAATGCTATTATATTATATATTTTGGATGATTTATATGCATTAATATGCTATTTTATATTATTTTTGGGACTAACTTATTAACCCAGAGCCCAGTGTCAGTTTCTGCTTTTTCCTTGTTTTTCAGTTTTTACAGAAAAGTAATATCAAACGGAGTCCAAACGAATAAAACTTTACGATGATTTTTCTTGGACCAGAATAAACCTAGGAAGCTTTGGGAGGAGGGCACAAGACACATGAGGTGGCCATAAGCCCTAGGGACGCGCCCTAGGGGGGTGCCCCCTAGGCTTGAGGGGCCCTCGGGGGTCTCCTAACCCTAATCTCAGCACTACAATCCTCAAATAGCCCCCTATGCCAGAAGCATCCACGAAAATACTTTTCCGCTGTCGCAAGCCTTTTTTCCCGTGAGATCGCATCATGGGGCCTTTTCTGGACTTTTAGCTTTAGGCAAAAAACAAAAGTATTTAGCTATAAATAAAAAACAGTAGCTACTGCATTTAGCTATAAACAGAAAACATAATTGTTTTTCTTTTCAAAAACTTGGTTAAAGTAATTGTTGCTATGTAAATGAAAAACAATATTTGTTATATGATATATGTCATTGATATTCATTTGCATATTCCATTATTGTTTATTATATCTTTTCACTGAAGTGGTCATGTTATATGCAAATTCCTCAATAGTGTTTGCTCATGTTATATGCAACATTGAAGTGGTTCGATTGTGCCCACTTGGCCTTTTGTTGTTTCCAGGGAATGAAGCCGAGTGGCCTATGTTTTGCCGGAATGTTGATTCATTTCCGTTCCGGCAAATTTCAGGTGCTCAATTTGTCCACTTTTTTTAGCAAAGGTCATGCTGAAATTTTCCGTGAATTTGGCATGACTTGTGCTACAAACTAGGACATATCGAGTGCCCGGGATTTGCCGCACCGGGAAGGAATAAACATTCCTGCAAAATATAGGCCTTTTTATGTCATTATTCATTTTATTAGGTCTAGAATTAATTGACTAGATTTAATCGTAGGAAACATTGCTAGCAACGATGAAGAAGGACATGGTTCTGGTGATTGCGACGTCTACCTAGCGGCAGAGGATTATTTGAACCTTCTCGACGAGCAACGGTTGTTGCTGCTGGGCCGACCTGTCACATCCGAGACCGGCATCGAGACTGGCGTTGATACCTAGACCGGCATCGAGACTGGCGAAGCCGGTATAGAACCGAAACCGAGGAGGAGACATCGACGCCCAAACCAGCTCATCACTACTACAGTGGTGGTCACGGAGGTGGACGACGGCAATTTTGAGCCAAAAGAGCCCGCGGAAGCATGAGCGTGCTACGACAATCAAATAGGCTGCATCGTACGGACAACTGCCACCATCAATGATGTGAAACTAAAGAAGATAGAAAATATGAACCACTCCCTCCTAACGAAGCTGCACCAGGTATTCTTGTTCCCAGGCTAGGATGAAAAGAAATATACTGATCCAGATAAAGATCCGGCAATGAAGAAGATAAACAAACACGCCATGAGCAAGTTTAGCGACGCGTTGGCCGCCTGGAAAGTAAGTGTGAAAGCAAGGATCATCGACAAAAAGGAACCCTACTCCGAGATTGTAAAGGATAATCCGACAATTACGGAAGAGCAGGTTGAAATATTCAAGACGGCTTGCGATGCCGAAGCTGCCAAAGAAAAGTCGAAGTACATGAAGGGGCTTCAAGAAAGGAACATGGGGTGCCACCACCATGGTAGCCATGGTTACGCAGGGAAGAGTTCCATATGAGCCAAGGAGGACGCGGAACGCGAAAGTCTGGGCATCCCAGACCCCTTGGCGGAGTTCACTGTCCCGGAGGAGCGTGACGTCCTCAGGGAACGGTATCGTTGGGACCCAGTGAAGAAGGTTTTCAAGACGGACGCGGTCACAACGGAGTTCATGAGACTGCTGGTAGTTTTAGATTCTGATCAATTCGACTACACGTTTAGTCATATTTGTAAACAATCCTTGTTCCTTTTGCAGAGAGAGCAGCACAGGATCGCGGCCGAAAGCGACTCGCCGTCTGAGGCGTTGGCGAGGCCCAAGTGGGACACCCCATTCAAACGGGCCTTGAACATATTGAAAGGACTCCCAGTGGACACTCGTCCGTCGTATGGACGCGTGGACGGCGTCGGAGACGGAGCCACGTGGAAGAAGTACTACCGTGAGACTATGGAGGAGAGAAAGGAAACACGGAGGTTAACTGAAGAAAACATCGACAAGAAGGTCGCGATTGCGGTTGATAAGCAATCAACCTAGACAGTCAAGGCAGTGGTAGCTGCTGCAAAACATGAGATTGCAGCTTCGTATGGTGTCTTGGTTCCGGCTATCGTCAGTTGGAGCAGGCAAAATCCTGATAAAGATGTAGCGGACTTTCCCCTTTCCAACGTCTTCGGGAGCAGCTTGACTAGCGTTGCACCAGCACCTGCTCCCCTACCTGCACCAGCACCTGCTCCTGCACCGGCTCCCGCACCTGCTCATAGCAGCCCGTCCTGCGTCTCGGACGTGATCGGCGGTGCTTCGTCTTTGGCTGAGCTCGACGCCCTCACGGTACCTGTCACACCGGCCCTCTTCAATAAATGTATAATCTCCCGTTTCCGCTGCCTTTCGGATGTCTCACGTCGCAGACATGTCTTTGCAGGACGACATAACCCCGTGCACCATATTGTACACCATCAGCGGCCAGAAGGTGGACGTGGGGAAGGCGACGATAGTGAAGCCGAAGGAACAATTGTTCCACAGCCGGACGATCCCCCCTGACGTCTTCACGGTTCATGTGGCCAGTGTCAAACGGGGTCACGAGAATTTGCCTCCTCCGGTACAATTAGGGGGAGATGACGACGAGACCCCACGGCGGCTTGGCGATTGCAAGAGTTGGGTCCTATTATGGCCGAAGAGTCTGCTTCGTCTGGAGGCGGCCGGGAGCACACTGACGACCATGCAGCCTCAGCAAGGTATGAACATCAACACCCCACCTACCCAATTTGCGTCGCCTGTCGTGCCGGGTGATTGCGGACAGGGTGAGGAAGAGGCTCCATTAGTCGCTGATGATGTCATCACCGTCGAAGAAGCAATGCATGATATCGATGCCATCGATGAGGATGACGATGACGATGACACTCTACAGTATCTCAATAATGGCGCCTATGACGATGGAGGATTGATGGCTCCGCAGTATGAGTACTCAGGGGTTGAGCGTCATGAGTCGGTGCCTAAATTGCCGGCGGCTGAACGTATTATAGACGACCTTCAAGTAGCAAAGAAGCATAGGAAGAGAGCGAGGAAAGGCAACAAAGCTCCTTCTATGATCCAGCCGCCTCAGCAACCTCAGGTTCAAGACCGAATGGCTATCCCCGGTGCAGCAAAATGTCATATCCCCGGTCATCTGATCCTACCTAAGGCAACGGTAGAGGCCATATACGGCGATCTAAGGAGACTTCATGATGATGTGCTGCGGAGAGAGAAAAGCCTAATCGCCTCAGAAAATCCAGGATACCCACTCTACATGGTTAATGTGCACTCCTCATCATATACTTTCTGTATGACGAAACTTTACTTGGAAAAGCCTAATTTGCACGCGTGGAGAATTGGGGGTAAAGAATTGGGGCCATATACGGCGATCTAAGGAGACTTCATGACAATATTGCGCAGCGACGGGCGCGCCATCCTCATCATCCTTTACCCCCAATTCTCCCACGCTCTTTACTTGGACTCATCGAAGAACATGAGCAAAAAGGATTACACCCACATCAAGTCTGTTCTCGACAGTGCTATCTTTATCTACGACGCACGGGGTGGAGAGATCAAGACAAGGAAGACAAGGAACCGCAGGCCCGCCTTCGGCCATAAGACCGACTTCTGCTGCATGCAGTAACCGAGTGGTACTCTTAGTGATGGATTCTATGTCCTCCACCACATGCTGGAGTACAGACGGGATCAGCAGAACCTTCGCATGTCAACTACATCCGCGATGCCCATATTCTGCAATGGGCAAAGAACCTAGGAGATATCCCGGATCATCGACTTCGAGCTAAGTTCTATCACATCCAGCGTGAACTTGCCCAAATCATCATGAAGGAGGTCCTTGAGAAAACATGGATGTTCTACGGAGAAGGGCAAATGTCGCGGGAAGACGTCGGAACACGCGTAGCTGCTCAGCGTCTTGACCTGAAGCCTTTCACTAAGCTCGGGAACTATCTCCCTGACTTGCATTGATGGCACGACATGTTGGAGTGATTGACGATATATGACAATGTGTCCATTTAGTCCATACTTTCTGTATGACGAAACTTTGAGTTATGCACGACGAAAATTTATTTGTGATGTAATTAAACCGTCCTCCTCAACTAGCGAAGATCACTCTAGTTAGGGCATTTTGGTTACGATGAACTTTGTTATTTATGCTTATGATATGTTACTTCTATTTTTGCCAAGTCTGTCTCTTTGTGTTGCTCAACTATATATGTTGCATACCATCGACTCATGTGACGATGCAGGTGCATAGATCATCGATGGCGAAGAAGTGCTACGCCAGGAGTATACGACGAGTGGCCGGAGTGTCAAGCCCAGGTGCACTGGTTTCCGGTTTCCGAGCGACAACCAGTAGTAAGTTTAGGTTCACGCTAGTGCGAGAGAGGGATACGAACCGACGCCTCAAGAAGTACTACATTATGTATGATGAAACATGTGTCATGTAATTTGTATAGCTATATCGCGTGATTATGATGTGACGACATGATTTGTGTTGGGATATGATGAGACTATTATGTGTATGATATGATGAGCATATTGCATGTTTATGATATGATTAGAATACTGTATGAAACCTGTACAGAAACATCACAAATACGTAGCTAAAAAAAAGATATGAGAAAACATAGTAGTAGTGCTCTTTATCGCTGGACAGGAAAACGCTACTGCTAAAGCACTTAGCATTAGCGCTGGTATGGAGAGCACTACTGCTAAGTAGGTATAGCAGTAGCACGTCTCAAAACGCGGTGCTGCTAAACGTTAGCTGTAGCGCCTTATCAGTAGCGCGGGCACCCGCGCTACTGATACACCAAATACCCGCGCTACTGCTAGGCTTTTCCCTAGTAGTGTACCTATCTAATGATATAAATTCCTCAACAACAGAAGTACAAACACTATGAGAGGACACATTCGTTTGAAAGCAAGTCACATCCAACATAATTTAGGTTGCTCAAGTAATCTTGATTGTCTCAATGTCTTCCGCATGATACTAGATGAAACCATGTGGAAACTTTGTAGAAGTTGTGGTTGTTTGTGCTCCTGCCGACAAACTAGAGCCTGCACATTTCATGAGGGAAATAGTATGAATATAGAAGTATTATATAATTGCAGAACAAATCAATTCAAAGTAGTCACAAACATTTATGTCAAATAAAAATAAGAAGTCAGAACCATTTTAATATGAATTAATGGTTTCAATCTATATTGGCCTCCACATTTCCCTCTATGGTGTTGTGTTAATAAAATTCTACATTCTAACCATCAGCAACAAATGTTTTTCACCCAATGATAACATTTATAAAATATAGTATGTACTTATCAGGATAACAACTCTAAAATAGGAAGGTGTGTCAAGCTTATTGGTTATACAATTAGGAATCAGCATTTAAGAATCTGACTGTTTGAGTCATTGCATTTTGTAATGAAATTCTTCTCAAAATACTACTGGCATAGATGACTGAAGGCAATTTCAAATATTATGTTACAAGTGGTGTCCTCGCACAATTAGAAAAAACCTATGTGGTATGCAAGAATAATTAATTGAAGTTTGCACCTTCGTCCTTTGTCATTTGGTGGGTAGTCTATAATTGTCGGTGTACAAAAGTAGGGGCCCTTCTGTAACCCTTTACTTGTGCACGGGCAGTCGTATAGCCGCGCCCGTGGCCATGCTTGACGAGGCGAAGAGGAAAAGTATGAGACTGCCAAGACAAGCACCCAAGCCAGAGACGCAAAGAGCAAAGCGACAATATGGGCTTCCCCCGGCAAGGGCCTTTCCGGGGCGGCCTACGTAGCCCCTGCAAGAGCCTTGCCGGGGCAACGTACCTAACGCCAGCAAGGCCACCACCCTTGAGCCTGAGAGTTCCAAAACCATCGACAACATTGGGACCAAGGTTCGGGAGGCGCCTGCTTGGTGGCATGCAGATCTTTGTGAAGACAAAGGGCCTACGAGGCCTAGATGAGAACCAAAAGACAAGACAGCAGCAAGGCTCCTTCCCGAGTGATACGTCTCCAACGTATCTATAATTTTTGATTGTTCCATGCTATATTATATTCCGTTTTGGATGTTTATTGGGCTTTATCATACACTTTTATATTATTTTTGGGACTAACCTATTAACCGGAGGCCCAGCCCAAATTGCTACCTTTTTGCCCGTTTCAGTGTCTCGCAAAAAAAGAATATCAAACGGAGTCCAAACGGAATGAAACCTTCGGGAACGTGATTTTCGGAACAAAAGTGATCCAGAGGACTTGGAGTCTACGCAAAGCTACGAACAAGGAAGGCACGAGGTAGGGGGGGGCGCCTACCCCCTCTGGGCGCGCCCTCCACCCTCGTGGGGCCCATGTTGCTCCACCGACGTACTTCTTCCTCCTATATATACCCATGTACCCGGAAAACATCAGAGATGGAGCCAAAACCCTATTTCCACCGCCGCAACCTTCTGTACCCGTGAGATCCCATCTTGGGGCCTTTTCCGGCGCTCCGCCGGAGGGGGCATTGATCACGGAGGGCTTCTACATCAACACCATAGCCTCTCCGATGAAGTGTGAGTAGTTTACCTCAGACCTCCGGGTCCATAGTTATTAGCTAGATGGCTTCTTCTCTCTTTTTGGATCTCAATACAAAGTTCCCCCCTCTCTTGTGGAGATCTATTCGATGTAATCTTCTTTTGCGGTGTGTTTGTCGAGATCCGATGAATTGTGGGTTTATGACCAAGATTACCTATGAACAATATTTGAATCTGCTCTGAATTCTTTTATGTATGATTGGTTATCTGTGCAAGTCTCTTCGAATTATCAGTTTGGTTTTGCCTACTAGATTGATCTTTCTTGCAATGGGAGAAGTGCTTAGCTTTGGGTTCAATCTTGTGGTGTCCTTTCCCAGTGACAGTAGGGGCAGCAAGGCACGGATTGTATTGTTGCCATCGAGGATAAAAAGATGGGGTTTATATCATATTTCTTGAGTTTATCCCTCTACATCATGTCATCTTTCTTAATGCGTTACTCTGTTCTTATGAACTTAATACTCTAGATGCATGCTGGATTGCGGTCGATGTGTGGAGTAATAGTAGTAGATGGAGGCAGGAGTCGGTCTACTTGTCGGGAACATGATGCCTATATACATGATCATACCTAGATATTCTCATAACTATGCTCAATTCTATCAATTGCTCGACAGTAATTTGTTTACCCATCGCAATACTTATGCTATCTTGAGAGAAGCCACTAGTGAAACCTATGGCTCCCGGGTCTATTTTCCATCATATTAATCTTCCAACACTTTGCTATTTCTATTTCCGTTTATTTTACTTTGCATCTTTATCATAAAAATACCAAAAATATTATCCTATCATCTCTATCAGATCTCACTCTCGTAAGTGACCGTGAAGGGATTGACAACCCCTTTATCGCGTTGGTTGCGAGGTTCTTGTTTGTTTGTGTAGGTGCGTGGGACTCGCGCGTGGACTCCTACTGGATTGATACCTTGGTTCTCAAAAACTGAGGGAAATACTTACGCTACTTTGCTGCATCACCCTTTCCTCTTCAAGGGAAAACCAACGCAGTGCTCAAGTGGTAGCATCGAGGATGCCACGAGGCCCCAGCAAGGCTCCTACCGAAGACACCCACGAGGCTCCGGCAAGACCCTTGTCGGGGACATCTCCAAGATCGCGGTAAGGCTTTGCCGCCCCGTCGCCGACCCAGTTCAGCGGCCGGCCCGCCAACTAGGCAAGTGCCTGCGTGGCAGCGTGTGGCTTCTAGGTCAACTAATCAAGCACCTGCGTGGTGGCATGCAGATCTTCATGAAGACCCTGCCACCACGCTAGCACAACAATTTGCCAGCCTGCATGGCACCGCATGCCTCGTTGGCCTGGACGCGCGTCGAAGCAAGACGAAGCGGCAACAGACGGGACGGGCACCGTTGCCGACCCCGTTAAAGCAAGAGGACACCTAAACGGCGCATTAAATGCATTTGTCATGTGATGTCAGGTTATAAGCTTGTACACTGTAGATACTTTCCACCTCCTGTGTGCCACTGTGGCGACAACTTTGACCTATAAAAGGAGGCCCGAGGCGTACTGAGGAAGGATTCGAACTTTTTGGGCTAAGCATGCACCGCAACTAGTTCAAGAACTCAAGAACACTCAAATATACACCAAAGCAGGACTAGGGTATTACGCATCCTCGCGGCCCGAACCTGGGTAAACATCTCCTTCTACTGACCACTAGACCTGCTCTTTGCACAACTCCACGCCCCGCCAACCGTAGAAGGGATCCTCGTGATCCCATAGGTGTCGTTTCCCCGACATCTTTGGCGTGCCAGGTAGGGGCGCGCAGTTGCGAAAATCTGGTCTATCAGTTAGTATAGCAGTTTCTTCATAGCCATGGCTCCCAAGAAGAAAGCGATCATGGCGATCAGTTCATCTGGAGCCGAACTGCCCGCACCAGTGCGGGAAAGCGACGGGGCGGCCACGGATGGAGGCCGAGACGCGGCCCGTGAACATCCGTGACGCTCTGGCAACCAAAGCCAGGTGATTGGCGTCGTTCGTGCACGAGACGACGAGCCGCACGCTGCTAAATCCAAGGACGGAGCCGTATCGCCCGATGGTGGCGCGGAGACCTCCAAGAGCGGAGCCATGCTACCTATAGGTGGCGCGGCGACTTCCAAGACACCTACGCCGGCGCCCGCGCCGCGGTCTTCCCAGGCCGTGCGTGACGAGCAGCGCCACCACGTTGGTGACCCCGGGCGCCGCCGCGGGAAGAGTCCTCTGCACCACTCACGGGACACACCGGACCAGCATGCACGCCGAGATGCTGGCGAAAATGGCGCCCAGCCGTGAGGCCGTGATAGAGCTCATTCTAACGTGGTTAGAAGTCAGAGCGCGTCACGGTCTACGCAGCTTTCGCACCACCCACGCCAGCAGAAGCATTAGCGCGCGTGCAACTGCTCCTCGACTTTCCTCCTCCTGTGGAGAAGCTCGACGAGTGGAGAGCCACCATCCGGAGCCTCGTCAGCATCGCCAATAAAGATGAGCCACGACCAGCAAGGCCCTAATGCCGGCGCTTTCTCGAGCCGCTGCACGCTAGTGGTGGAAGGACCGGAGGTGCTGCGACCACGGTGCACTCTGCTCCTCCGTGCGAGCTACCGCGGACGCTGGCCTGTCGGGTTGACGCTTGTGATAACGTTTCCACAACGTCGTCCAACCCACGGACCCACCGCGATCAACGTCAAGTTCTTCGAGAGCGAGCCCAGGAGGATGCTCGAACTACTATCGAGCGGCGGTGAGAAGCGCGCCACCAGTCAGATAGGCGTGTGGGGCCTTCTACGAACCGCCCAGCATCGGGGGGGTTCCGGTGACCTACCTTATGAGGTAGGTTGTCCAGCCTTTACCCGTGAGCTGCAGCAGTTCTAGTGGCCCACTCACCGCACGTTCTAGCCTGATGTCGACGAGAAGTACAACGGCAAAACTCACCCATCAGAGTTCCTCAGCATCTACACCATCGCGATGCAAGCTGCCGGAGCTCGCGACGACAAGGTGCTTGCTAACTACTTCCGTTGGCACACAAAACCAACGTCAAGTCATGGTTGATGCACTTGCCAGTGGATTCCATGGTCTTCTGTGCCACGATTTTGTTGGCGCCTTTACTGGAGGAGACCAAGCTCATGGCCAGTCAAGCGATTTGCATGTCATCCCCCAGAAAGACGGCGAAACCCTGCGCAAGTACATACAGAGGTCCAGCCGCGTGCAGTAGAAATCCTAGATGTTCATCCTGCCGTTATCATCAGCGCATTCCATCAGAATGTGTGCAAACGCAAGATGCGTGAGGAGCTGGCGATGAACAAAGTCAAGGACGTGACCGAACTTTATGTTCTGGCTGATAGATGCGCTCGAGCTGAAGAGGGGAGGAAGTACCCCAGCGAAGACGCCGGTGTGGAAACCGACTCCACAGACGGAGACACCGTCGCCCCGGCAAAGAAGGGCCGACGCCGCAATAGGAACCGTAAGGGCAAGACCGTGCTTGCCGTCGAGGGATCCGACGACGCCGACGCTGCCAAGAAGGCCAAGCCTGACGACCCCAGCAAGGAAGTTGTCGGGTGCGCCGCCTGCCGGGCCTTGGTGGCCGCCGACAAGCCAGGAAGCTCCGACAAGCAGTACTGCAAGATCCATCGCACCAAGGGCCATGACCTCCAGAACTGCCGATAGGTTGAGTAGCTTGCAGAAAAGCAGAAGGCTAAGTATGAGAGGCGGGACAAGGAGAAGGGCCAGGATGGTGCCGAGGGATCCGGCAAGAAGCATGGCGGCCAAGGTGGTCGCCGCGGCAAAGATAATCAACAAGAAAGGCCCGCTCGGGGCCGCGACAAGAAGGAGGAAGACGATGATCATGATGAGGACGACGAGTCCGGTGAGCACGAGTTCCAGAAAGCCACGGAGGCCATGTGCGTCAACGGTGGCGCCTTGCTACACACTTCTCACCGCCAACTCAAGCAGTGGGCGCGTGTGATCACTGCGGAAGAGCCAACATTCGATGCCCAGAGGCCGCTGAAGTGGTCCAGCACGCGTATCATTTTTGACACCGAGGATCACCCTGATCGCACAACTGCGGTCGGGTGTTTGTCGTTGTTGGTTTCACCAACAATTCGCAACCTCAAGGTGACGAAAGTGCTAGTTGACGGCGGGGCCGGTCTGAACTTAATCTTGCCTGTTGTGATCAAAAGGCTGCAGATTCCCGATGGAGACCTCGAGGAGACGGGCACATTTCAAGGGGTCAACCCAGGAAGGAGTCAGCCGAAAGGTAAAATCACGCTGCCCGTTACATTTGGAGGCGAGCTGAATTATAGAACAGAGAGGATCGTTTTTTATGTTGCCGAGAACCCCTTGCCCTACAATGGGATCCTCGGCCGCCCAACACTAGCCAAGTTTATGGTGGCATCACACTACGCCTACAACACGTCAAAGATGCCTGGGCGGATGAGCATCATCACCGTCCCCTCCGACAAGAAAGACGCGCTCATCTGCGCCGACCAACTCTACACTACTAGGGACAACCCTAGTAGTAGCGCTTGAAATATGCATAGCAGTAGCACTGGGTCCAACGCTACAGCTAGCGCGCTACAACTAAGTTGTAGCAGTAGCGCTGGTATGGGCAGCGCTACCGGTAAGTATTGTTAGCAGTAGCGCTTCCTGGACCAGCGCTACTGATAACTATCTGTAGCGCTTGTTCACAGGAAGCGCTGCTGCTAATCCAGTGCTACTGCTAGGTGCTTTCCAGCGCTACTGCTAATGTTCCTGCTTTCACCAATTCGCACCCCTCTACGTACTTGTGTTGTATTTATACATGCTCTATACAATAGTTTCATCAGATCATAGTAAACATACACTATTCTCATCATATCATAGACATACAGTAGTCTCGTCATACCATCATCATCATTCAACACAAATATCTTCAAATCTCGAATAGCGATACACAAGTGTGATCATGTCATGTCTCGAATAAGTGCAACTGCATGGTCATGGCACACACACAAGTTTCTTCATCTCTATCTAAATCATGATGTAGAAGAGAAGAGCGATCAGCATGTGCAAGAGCGCGACTATGTAGTACCGACGGTCCCGCCCCTTCTCATGCTGGAGTGTCCACCTGAAGTAACTACTTTCCGCTTCGGCTCTACTGTCGAACCCTCTATGGCTAGCACCCGGCTACCTGTGCACCTGGGCCTGAGCGGCTGGCCAGTGGTCGTAGACTCCTGGAACCCTCCCAACGTACACGACATAGTAGCCCTTCGCCATCTCTGATCTATGTACCTACATTGTGAGTTGATGAATTGAACAATAATATGCAACATAATGTACTTAGAAAACAAGGAGGCATAATTAGCAAAATACAAGCAACCAATAGTAAACATAAATGACGAAGTTCCTCATACCCAAACTAATTAACTAGAGCGATCTACGCTAGTTCAGGACCACGGTTTAGTTACATCACATAGTTTCGCCGTGCATAAATTCAAAGTTTTGCCATAGAAAGACAGTAGTGACTCATTGTCATCAACAATTAGTCCTCCATGTCGGCGGTCCAATCTTCATAGTCAGGGAGGAAGCACCCGAGCCTCTTCAAAGGCTGCAGGTCCAGACGTTGAGCGAGTAGCAGTGCTCGGACATCTCCCCGCATGATTGGCCCATGGTAGAACATCCCTGTTAGTTCGAGGACCTGCTTCATGATCACTTGGGCAAGTTCACACTGTAGGTGATAAAACTCAGCTTTGACTCGATGATCCGGTGTCGTTCCTATGCTTGTGGCCCAGCTGACAATCTCGGCATCATTGGTAGTAGGTGACATGTGAAGGCGTTGATTATACCTTCTGTACTCGAGCAGGTGATGCATGAGGTAGAGTCCATCAGCCATACTGGTGTGCCGTTGCTGGATGTAGCAGAAGTCGGTCTTATGACCGAAAGCCAGCCCGCGATTCCTATACTTTTTCACCTTGATATATCCACCAGACAGGCTGAAGGTCAACAGGGCACTATCAAGAACACTCTTTATGTGCTTGTAATCCTTTTTCCTGAGGTTGTACGATGAGTCCAAGTACATCGCATGGGAGTATTCCGGGTACAGAACGATGAGGACGGCGCCCCCCACCCATTATGCAAATTAGCTACACCCCAAATTAGCCTCCATGCTTGCAAAGGAAAGATTAACACTTGCGAAAGGATATCTGCGGATGACTTACGTGGGATGATAAGGCACGAGAATCACTTCCTTGTCCTTATTAGCGATCATGAAGTCACCGAGGTACTTGCTTGCATAGTCATGGTGCTCTTTGCAAACTGTCAACAAGCTCTCGTGCATATAGAATGGGTCCGCAACGCAGATATATTTGATGTTCTCGACCCTGATGAAGTAGTTCAGATACAGCGCATACATGCGGATGAACTTGAAATCCAGCTTGGTCATGTGGAACATGTCGTAGATGTAGTCGAATCGCAGGATGAACTTATTCACGGGCCATCTCTCGACGTACAACTTCCCACCCGACACCTGAGCCGCGTAAAGCGGGTATCCTGGTTTTCCCGTGACCAGAAGGCTTTTCTCTCTGGCCAACACATCTTCATGGAGTCTCCTTAGATCATTGTTCAGTAGGTGCTCTAGCGCTTTGGCAGGTAGGATCGGCTCACCGGCGACATGGAAGCGTTGTGCACCTTGGACAGGTATTCTGTCTACCACCCGGGGCTTCAGAGGCGGCTGGCTTCTTGAAGCAGCTCTAGCGCCTTTAGGGCCTTTCCTGTCCGGTCTCCTCCTTTGCTTCTTGGCGGGTGGCGGTAGTGAGCCCACCATACTTTCCCTAACCACCACCCCCAGTGTCATCGGGCTAATCAGTGGACGGGCCTTGAGGGGCGGGGAAGTCGACATCGACCTGTATGCCGCCAATCCCATAGCCCCTCATGTGCAATCTCAAGGACTGTGGTGGGTCGAGCTCCATCTCCCGAGCGAACGGGGTGGGGAGGCAAAGATGACCGCACACCGGCTTGTACAGCCTGATGAAGAACTCGCGAGGCTGGTCTCCGACATGGCCCTTCATTAGAAGGGGAGCCGCTGGCGGAAGCGCGGCCGGTGCGCCGCCCCGTCCTCCTCTCCCCCGAGCGCCGCGGCGACCTCGGCCTCGCCCCCTCCCTCCTCCTCTCACGACGGGCTCCGCCGCCAAGGACTCCGGAGGAGGGGGGCACGCTGTCGAGCAGAAGCCCTCGTCGTCGCCGCTGGAGCGCGGGCGCACCCTCTCACCATGGCGAATGGAAGAAAGAAGCCAAGTAGGAAGGAGATGGATGCGGAGGAATGCCGCCCCTTTTCCCCTTTTATAGGGGGGCGAGGCCGGAACTCGGCTCCCCAACCGAGCCACAACCGCCCCGCTTAGCCAATCCGGGCGCCGGTGGTGCAGGGAATTAGGACCGACCCGTTGCTCCAATCAGCGACACCTGGTTTCCCGCCTCGGCGTTAAGGCGCATGCCCTCCATATCCGCCATCTACCCTCTCTGGGGCATGGAGGACACACGACAGATAAGCCATAATCGAGAAGACAAGTGGGACGACCGTTTTCCACCCCGTGATTGTGGGACGCGGGCGCCATAAAAGCCACGACCCAAGCTCACTCTGTAAATGAGCCGTGCCCCTGCGGCTTCCTCTTTTTTATGGGGGAGACGCGGGCCGCCTTTTTATTATTCATCGTGAGGTGACGCAAGCGTGTTGCAACCATCCCATGCACGACCTCCACGTCACGCATTCAATGCTGGTCGTGGGGAAGCGCAACTGGCGAAGGAATTACCGCAGTAAATACTCTGCCACGCATGCCCGCGCACCGTCTGGGCCTGGCCCAACAATGCTCTGCGCTTATGTGTGGCCCAGGCCCGGGGGCTCCTGTCGGTGTACAGAAGTAGGGGACCTTCTGTACCCCTTTACTTGTGCACCGACAGTCGTAGTCGCGCCTGTGGCCATGCTTGACGGGGCAGAAGAGGAAAAGTACGAGACTGCAAAGACAAGCACCCAAGCCAGAGACACAAAGAGCAAAGCGAGAAGATGGGCTTCCCCCGGCAAGGGCCTTGCCGGGGCGGCCTACGGAGCCCCGACAAGTCCCTTGCCGGGGCAACTTACCTAATGCCAGCAAGGCCGCCACCCTTGAGCCTGAGAGTTCCGACACCAACGACAACACTGGGACCAAGGCTCGGGAGGTGCCTACTTGGTAGCATGCAGATCTTTGTGAAGACAAAGGGCCTGCGAGGCCTAGATGAGAACCAGAAGACAAGACACTAGCAGGGCTCCTTGCCGAGGACGCCCACGAGGCCCCGGCTAGACCATTGCTGGGGACATATGCAAGATTGCGGCAAGGCTTTGCCGCCCCGTCGCCGACCGAGTTCAGCGGCCGGCCCGCCAACTAGGCAAGTGCCTGCGTGGCAGCGTGTGGCTTCTAGGCCAGCTAATCAAGCACCTGCGTGGTGCATGCAGATCTTCATGAAGACCCTGCCACCACGCCAGCATAGCAACTTGCCAGCCTGCATGGCACCGCATGCCTCGTTGGCCTGGACGCGCGTCGAAGCAAGACCAAGCGGCGACGGACGGGACAGGCACCGTTGTCGTCCCCGATAAAGCAAGAGGACACCTAAGCGGCGCATTAAATGCGTTTGTCCTGTGATGTCAAGCGATAAGCTTGTACATTGTAGATACTTTTCACCTCCTCTATGCCACTGTGGCGACCCCTTTAACCTATAAAAGGAGGTCCGAGGCGTACTGAGGAAGGATTCAAACTTTTTGGGCTAGGCATGCACCACAGCTAGTTCAAGAACTCAAGAGCACTCAAATATACACCAAAGCAGGACTAGGGTATTACTCATCCTCACAGCCCGAATCTGGGTAAAAATCTCCTTGTACTGACCACTAGACCTGCTCTTTGCACAACTCCACGCCCCGCCAACCGCAGAAGGGATCCTCGTGATCCCATAGGTGTCGTTTCCCCGACAATAATCTATAGAAATTATGCTCAGATTAAATTATAATCTTGCTCCAAATATAAATAAACAAACTAAAAATTTAAGGAAAAGGATTCACAGTGAGAATACAATGAACAATACATATATGCAATTATATACCATGGAGGTTATTTTCACAAGAATATCATTACACATAACTACCTTGATGCATGCTTTTGGATATTAAATCATCGCCCAGATAATGCTGGCACAAAAGATGGCGAGTGTGTCACAATATTAAATGCTACCAACAAGTTACATCCTCTACGAGGTATACACAAATTATTGTTATTTTACAAGAGGAATTTCTTGAAGTTGTGTCCGCCATGATTCTTCTTTTAGACATGATGATATGCAACTATTTTATGAAGTTAGGTAAGTAATATCACTGTAAAACTATGTATCTGCAACCATGAAGATTGTCGGTAGACATGATGATATGCAACTATTTTATTATATTTCAGTTTCAATTAGAGTTCTCTATATAGTAATAATAGTAGACGAAATAATATCCAAATGCATTGGTCCAACTGGACATACCCTGAAGATTGTCGGTAGAAGTATCAACTAATCTCTGTGCAAAAATTGGATCCCTTGTCAAATTAATACTTTAAAGTTAATACAGAAAAACATATACATCTTCGCATAATTACTATATGTTTGAAAGTCAAGTATTTAGGCACCTTCTAGACCGGCTTCCCTTTCACAGTTCCATTTCCTATGAACTCAATAGCGTTGCGTTTGGAGCAGAATATGTGACTATATTCCTTATGAAGGTAATACTGAAATAAGAAAAACAATATACTTAATTTGTCATATAATATATGATTTGACGTATAAGATTGCACAGTAGTTACTACTGTAATCAAGGAGAAAAATGTTCTTGTGATAGCACACAATCAGGCGTTTTATACTACAAATTGACACGTTTTTTAATTATATTCCCGTGGTGCATGTTCATATGAATTATGGCTAAATTCTATGATGAACGAGGATCCAAATGTGAGTGAATATATCAAACTAAACCTGTTCATGGACTACCCGGCCTAGAGGCCGGAAGCCCGGCATCTGGGATAGGCTTGGGCTTCAATTTCCCGCCAGAAGCCCGGCCCGAAAGCCTGAAATGGCAACAGATGTATATTTCATTGAAAATATAGGTATATTATATGATCTTAATATCCCGAATATAATGAGTTTAATTAAAAGACACTCTTCATGTGCTTCGGGCTGGTCCAAGCCAGGCTCGGGCTTGGAACGTTGACTCCGGGCTTTGTCAATCCCGGCTCGAAACCGACCCGGCCCAAAGGATGATCTGGTTTAGATCAAACTCATATTGGTTGAAGGCGGGGGGGGGGGGGGGGGGCGGTTCTCCCTTCTTTGGCAAATTCAATTGTATATTTGAATGGCAAAGAATTAGAGGTAGATGCACTATTTTAGAAGAAAATGGATATTCATCATCTATATTATGGGATCAAATTGTAAAACATAGCATGAATAGATGAACATGTGTCAATTATTTTAACCAGTCACTACAAGAAACTTCTACAATAACTTGGAACCAATGTTAGTAGATCAAAAAAAATGGATGGGCAGTCTCGGTCCCCCTGCTATGGCATTATTCGCGATGTCAAGTCAGTATTGGCGGGATTTGGATCACACCAGTGCCGTTTTGCCGGAAGAAACTGCAACAAGCTGGCTCACGAGCTCGCAGCGACGGCCAGGCGAACAGGCGATTTCTTCATGATCGGCAACGTGCCTGCTAGTCTCATTCCTCTGATGCGGTCCGAGTGTAATTCCCACCTTGAGTAATTTATTACTCTTGTTTCTCAAAAAAAAAAAGGATGGGTTAGTTGCTCAAAAAGATGCCATGTGTTTTGGTCGTCCATGCAGACCCTATTTGTATGCTCTCTGGTGTGCACCGGGAGAGAATGCCATTCTTGATCACATTCCTTTCGTTGCAACAACATGGTTTAGGTTTGCCACGCCGCCATATCCTTCTCCAGAACAATCTATTCCAGTCCAGTAACGTTCACAAAATCCAGGAATGGCGAGACTTATCAATGTCTTTAGTGCATCCTAGCAGAAGGCCAAAAGCCGAGATCCTGACAAATTGGTACCTTATATATAACTGCTAGTCCATTTGGAGATACCGCAAAAACAAGATTCTATCAATGGCTATAACAACACTGTAGAATGTGTGGCAGCCAGTGGTAGAGCTTCATGTAGACCAACAAAGCCCATGCCCCCTTAATTTTTGCACCCATAAAAGAATATACAATATTTTAAGCCTAACTAGTGTTTAAACTAGAGATTAGCCCTCCTTCGCTACTAATTTGCTCCCCTTCAACTAATTGCCCTCTTGGATTATGCTCATGCTCCGCCATGGGCGGCACCACCACCTTGTTTCAGCAACAACAATGGCAGTCATGATTTTCTGTAAGAAAACTCTAATGGATTCATTCTGTTAATAGAATAGGCAGAGCGCCTGTGGCCATGCCCGCATTCATGAGTAATTTTAACATGCTCCCTCTTACCCCATATTTTCACATGGGAGTTAAGAATGTAATATTTATTCAAGTCCACTACCTAATGCAATCAACGACTCGGATTTATTTTATACTCTTACATCTCATGTAAAAATGGGAGGTAAGAGGGAGCATATTAAAAAATGTCCGCAGTCATACAATAGCACATGGGGAAATTGAAATGTTAACTGACTTCTATCAACCACACAAGTGGCCATGAGTTTTTTTACATATATGCATGGTTGGGCTTAAACAAAATACAAGGTAGTGCGAAAACAAATGCATAAAATCATTTTGACGCAAAGGCTGAAAATCTATCAGGTAACTGAAGCAAAACACAATGTTATCTGTTGGAGAACCTAGGATCTAATTAGTTCATCATTTGGTATGAATGCTAATCAAGCAAACACTCCTTTATGTTATGAGATAATTAACACACAACGAAAATTATCTGATGACAGAGCAGACCAGAACATGAGTATATACTAACCTCTTCATGCTTCCCATATGCTTGAAATTGTTTGAGAGCTGTCCACATCCTTTTGCCTGAACCAGTTTACTCGACTCAGGGTAAATTTGTATGCAGTCTCGGCGCTGTGCCACTAGAACAGAATCTGACCTGGCAGCAGGCCTCTCACTACAAGAGGCAGAATCAATTTCCAAGCTGCGTGTATGACCATGACTGTTAGATCTCGCTGTAGTCCTCTCTCCTACAGCAGGCAATACCATGGCAGATTCTCCTTCCAGGTCGCCATCCTGGGTTCGGCTACCACCATACAGGATCCCCACATAACCCTCACAATCTGCTGCTGTTTCATGATATGGTGCCGCTTGTCTCACTGTGATTTTATCAGCAGGTGCGGATGGTGTTTTGCTCATAGCTCCTTTTCGATCTTGCCCTAACTACTATTTACAAGGTTAATAAGACGATGACGCAGAAACAAGATGAGGGGCATATATTCAAGGATGGTAGATTAAAGCAAACCTGGTTTGCCAAGTGTAGAATGGCGAGATGCTTGGCAGTGAATTTTCCCGCTGATATGCGAGGAAGATGGGAGTGTGTACACAAACATAAAACTTAGATCCGAAATTGTGTTCTGCCAGGAATATAAAGAGGAGTGAAACCGTGTTGCACGCTTTGTACAGATAATATAACATGTTTTCACCAGCTAAGTATAGCTAGCACATATTAATTCATTAATTACTTGCTGCTAAAAATAGTTTTGCTATGATATATCCTTGTGTTCACACAATTATTTAAACATACTCCCGTCTATATACATAGTATAAAACCTTGATCCAATGTGGATATTATTAGGGAAAAGACTAATTACTACCATAGAATTGGTGTGAAAATTTATTACTTGCTCAAATAGTTTTTTTTTGTGAATTTTGCTAAAATAGTTATTTATATAGTTATTTTTTTGCGTGAGAAACTTCCAACCTATTCATTTTCAATCATGGTAGTACAAAGAACTCCAGAGATAAGAAAAATTACAACCAGGTTTGTGGACCACCTAGCGATGACTACAAGCACCAGAGCGAGCCGCGCGCGCGTCGCCATCAGCGCCCCTCCCTCGCTGGAGCCGGGCAAACCTTGTTGTAGTATATAGGCAGTAAGTCGTCATGCTAAGGACCCATATGACTAGCGCACAAGAAGCAACCATCGCCGATGAAGAAAGTCGTGGATCGAAAGGATCAATCCTATAAACACCACAAAGACAAACGAAGATGGGGTCCAAACAGATTCACCGAAGGCCAACGCTGACCGAATCCTATGAGATTTGACGGAGACACACCTCCACACGCCCTTCGATGACGCTAGACGCACCATCGAGACAGGGATAGAACGTGGGAGACATTATTCCTATTGTGAGACATCTCTGCCGCCACATAGCCCCAACCAAGATGTTGAACCAAACAAGAATGAGAACGAGGGTCCCTCCCACTAGCAGGGGCTGAGGTCCACCTCACCTCCATGGCCCAAAGGCGATAGGAGATGGGGCGGACCAGCTACGGCGCCGATGGGAGGAGGAGAAAAGCATAGGATCTTTTCTTGTGGAGGAAAAAAGGTAGAATATAGTTCTTTATATAGTTATTGGTCGTTACCACAGAAATGTGGCATATATCAATTTTGTATTTCACAAAACGTATTACACAAAGTTGGCCCAACCAAGCACGCACACATATACATAAAACACTTCACTAACAACGGGTACTATCCAGACTAGGGCAGCCAAAGCATACGTTCAAAACAGTCTAACTACAAACATATTAATTTATGGAGCAAGGAAATTTTACCTAGTGTAAATTTTAAAAAGGAAATATAACTCTTAATCATTTTTTATAGTAATCCAAAGGGTCTATTACAATATTGGGTACAGATAGCGAGTCCAATATGTGAGTGACCAAAATACTGACGTTGAAGCCCAATGTACTACGGAAGAAAAACATGTAGCCGAGTGTTTCGTCGGATGCCGAGTGTTATTTTACGGGTACTCGGCTTATGCACCAATAAGCCGAGTACCCAAAATAAAGCACACGGCATAAAAATAATTCTTGGCATATTGCAGGCTAAGGCAAGAACTGATAAAAAAAACTCCCGCTTTCCACCATGCACTCGTCTTATCTAGGAAAAATAATAATACTCGGCCTATAGGCGAGCCTCGGCATTGTGGCTGTCACATGACCATCCTCCACGTGCCTGATGTCCCCGTGATAGTGGGCTATGTAAGCCGAGTAAAAAAAACGGCGTTCTCGTCCTATATTTTCCTTTTTATTCATTTTAAAACACCCACCCCTTCGCATCCATGTGAGCCGAGTATGCAAAAATAAGCACTCTTGCTTCGCGCCTGGACCTTATAGCAGGTTATATGTTGTCAATTTTTTTTTTTTTTGCGGGAAAGGCGGTTTATATGTTGTCGCGGGTGCAGGATGGTGGGTCGGACGAGGGGAAGAAGAAAGACCCGGGCGAGATGGGACTGATGCTTAAAATAAGAAATCGGACAAGTTGCAAATAGACCGGTCCTATGGAATACTACCATACCGGTGGCTGAGTAGTGCACAAACCGGCATATATGTGCACCGCACATCCGTTTGGAACAGCCGGGTGCGGTGGCGCGCGCTTCTGACTCCAGCTTCGGAGGGCTAAAGGGTTGGCACTGTATGTTGCGGTTGTGGGATGGGCTCGAGCCCGTGGCACTCGGTCGTGATCGTACACCCCGTACGGGAGCGACGGGAACGCACGGCGCTGCGGGGTTACCCTCCCAGCCCGAGAAATTCAGTCCCAACTAAGCAGTGCCCCGGCTGCTCGCTCATCTCTGTCCCCATCCACGCCATCTCTTTTTTTGGTTGGTTTTGCGCTTTCACATGTCGGCAGCCAAAGATGGAGACGGTCAGACCTTTTCTCTAAGAACGATAGTACCATATCGCTAGCACAGCAAGTTTCACACCGGGATATATGCGTGCCTCTCGTCCTCTGCACCAGCCGGGCGTGGTGGTGCACGCCTATGACTCCAGCTTCGGAGGGCGGGTTGGCATCCGATGGGCTTTGGGATTTGGGCTCGAGCCCGTGGCGATTGGTGCGACAAGTTCGACGGCTGACTCACAACCTGTGTGTGTCGCAAATCGTGTCCCCCAAGAGATATGAAGGCCGGTCGTGGCTCTGTTCAGGTGCTTATATATGCTGCGCGGGCTCACGCTCCCAGCCGAGCCAGCAACTGCGATCCCTTCCGCCTCCCATGAGAAGCTCGCTTAAAAACCATTCCAATCTATGCCAACCTTTTTTCTCATTTTTTCCTTAAGAAAACATTTATACACTGTACAAACACATGATTTTTCTTTTTTTTTTCAGACGTACACACATTGAAATACTCCAGTTCATGCAAAGCTTGACGTAAAAAACATTCACTCTTGAGCCCAATACAGAAATAAAAAATTAAATGAGCAATAAGATATTGCTATAGTTACTCACTCTAGCCGATTTTTTCAAGAAACCCGAACTAGTATATTTTCTGGGTGAAAATTTGCAGGCGCGTGGTAAGCTACCATGTTTGCATGACATAATTTGTGCATGATTATTTATAATTAAAAATAAATATATTTTTCGGTTCACCCGGAAAAATAGTCTTTTGGTTTTCTAAACTGAAAGATGCAACTGAACCCGGAAGCTCAAAATCCACTCGGTAAATTCATAGTTTAGTACGTTAGCATGTGCTCCTAGCTAAAGCAAACATTTATAATATTTTTTATGGATTTTCGTGTGAGCACTATGTGTTTATGTCAACTTTTCCAATAATGTGTACGGGCTTCTCCGACGCTGACCATCAGATCGGACACGGTATTCGTCCATGGACCGATGACATTGCTCACGCGCCGGACCCCATAGCGCCCGGCGAAAACCAAAAAGAGGCAAATATCAATAGTTTTCACATGCCCAATCACAAAAGAATATCTGTCCCGTAGTGCATGCAAAAATTTGACCTGCTGGACCGGCAATCTAAGCCTCCATGGCACACTCTGCCACCGCCGGTGCCTCGGTTGCGTCCTTCTCGACCTCCACCTTCAACTGAACCTTCTGCCACTTCAACATCATGAAACAAACGGCTTGCACGACCGTCCCTGCATCATCATCCAACTAATCCGTCCGCAAGGTCAACATATTCACCTCCTCCGAACAGCTGCAATATGAACCTTCTTCTCTTCGAGCATGTCTGTCTTCCCTTCAAGCTTGAGCTTCTTTTCGGTCACCGCCATCAACATGTTAAACCTCTTGGCTTTACATGCCTCCATCATGTCAGTGCGCTTGAACTATGGATCCTCTTTCTTCACCAAGATGTTCTCGAACCTCTCTGTCATCTTGGCAGCCTTCTCTTCTCTCTTCGCCTTCTCCTCCTCTCACTTCTTTTCTCAGAACCCTCTCCTAATCTTCTTCGGTGGTTCTTTCGTTGGGTCGGTTGTATTACCTGTATCTTCCTCGGTGCCGATGCTGGCAGTGTTGACGGAGTTGGCAATGAATATATTTTACTTGGGTTGTCCATTGAACTTCAAATTCAACCAACTATGTATGAGAACAAATTTATTCTTCTCCAACTTCAAGAACAAATTGCATGCACGGGAAGGATACAAAGTATAAAATATTGTCAACAATTTTCATATCCAATCCGACCAAATGACTAAAACGTAGAGCATATCTAGCCAACAAGTTACATATCCGGTAAATGATGCAAACATAGAGCATTCCGACCAACAAGTTGCATATCTGGCCAAATGACCAACACACTTACTTGCTTGGAGATATGGGCACGACTTGGCCACCGTGCGATGAGTTGCTTCAAGTGGCTGCAATACCTAGACACGGACTCTTGAATGATGTACCATCAATGGTTGATAGACTTCACCAAACGAGTGCGAATGAGTTTGTCGGTGCATGGCTCGAAATGCTTGTGCTCATGGAACCAAGTGTGGATGTTTGCCCAAAATGTTGATCCCTGTTACTCCGTGCCATGGAGAGGATCGATACTAGTGGCCAACCACGTGTCCCACATCAACTCGTTCTCCCACATGTGAAGCTTTGTCCTCTACCCCTTTTCTTTGGATCGCTTGCAAATTCATCTGGATCAGCGTCGCCATCGCCGTCCTACTGTTGCTCCTAATGCCCAGTGGCCCAATCCGGCATCATGCCCGTCTGGCTATACGCGCCCTGCTGGGTGTACGTGCCTGGCTGGGTGTACGTGCCGGATTGGTTGTACATGCCCGGCTATGTGGTTTCTGAGTCATCCACTTGCCCGTCCTCGTAGCAACCTCCGCATCCGTCGTGTATCATCTCAAATAAATGTCTGTCCGCGTCGTCGTACACCTGCTCACCCTCTTTAGGCATTCCTATGAACAACATGTGTGCACCTAGTTGCTCCACACCGACGTCCACGACCGGACAAGTTGCATTGATGTAGAACCCGGGAAAAGTGGTGCCGCATTGACATTGACATAGAAGTATGGAGCTTTGTATTCCTCTAGCCAGCTCTATATCTTCATGGAATGCAATGGTGGCAGCGACGCTCCACGTCCCAGGCCCTGCCCTGCACCACAATCGCTGCCAGCAACACGACCGATGCCCTGCTCGTCACCTGTCACGACCATCCTGTCCGCCAGCCTTATTCTTCTTAAAAGGCTCCGCCTTTGCCTTATGCCTGAGTAGGCTATCTTGCTATGTCACCGAGTGATCTTGCGGGCGACCACATTCATCGGATCCCCGACCATCGACTCCGATAACTTTTAGTAAGGGTCCTCTATGCGGCAGCAACAATGGAAAAGGGCAAGAATTGGGGTGGAGAACAGCGGGATGGAAGAGGAGAGGATTGAGAAAGGGTGATTTTGTCGCGGAAATAGTGCGGCCAACTTCAAATGCGCGGGCTCCGGCTCAACTTTGGGTGGGCCGGAGATGTCGGAGTCCTACGTGGCTAGTGTCTGGATTCCCACAAGCCCCCCTCGTTTGGTTCCGGTTTGCAGGGAAAACAAAGTATATACTAGTCTGTGGATGGATGCTGGACTCTGTTGGATGGCTGGCAGGATCCGAACCGCGCGGTCCGGATGGATGTGGGCAGGATCCGAACTGCGCGGTATGGATGGATGCGGGAGATTTGACATTCTGCGTTGGAGATATCCTAGTGTAAGTTGTTGCCACATCAATGTCTAATCTCTCTCTGAACAATTTTGGGGCTAAATAAACACATTTGCCATGTCAAGCATAATTTTCAAAGTTCTTTCATTAAATTATTCTTTTGGAAGCTTTATGAACTAATGGTATCTAACCCCAGGAACCTAGCTCAACCATTTCCCTCCAAACTAAACTGGTGCGTGAGTGGATCCGCCGCCACTCTGCTTGCCACTCCGCAGTCCGGTGGCGGGGAGGATAATCCTGGTGCCTCTTCTCCGGTTGGTAGTTTAGATTAGGGGTTTTTAGTCCCCACTGTTGCGGTGCTCGGGCGGATGGTGACACTTCTTCTTCGAGTTTGTATTCTGGACTTCAATCCTCCTCGAGTTTGTCCGTTTGGACATAGTCGATAGAGCTCCGACATAGATTCCTACCACCACCTTAGGGCGGTGAGGTTAGGTTTCTCGTCATGTGGCTACATTTGGTATCAGGTGCTTCATATCTATGCATGGCTTCAAAGGCGACGACTGCGGCTCCAAGGCGCTAGTCCTTAGCGACACAAGCATGCACACTTCCCGACTATTATCCACGTGGTCAATCCGGCTCCGGTAGGCAAGCGACGATAAGGGTGCGTCGGCGGCTCGGTCTGGCAACAGTAGTGATCGTTTGCTGGTATCGAAATTTCGCTATATTTTTTTATTTTTGAGTTGCTTTGTATTTCCGATAAACTTCTATAGCAGATCTGATCCTTACTGTAAAGAATAAACTAATGGTACTCCCTCCATTCCATAATGTAGTGCGTCCACGCTTTTCGACATTTAGTTTTGACCATAAATTTAACCAACATTAGCGACTGCGGTCGTAGCATGGAGATACCTTTGAATTCGAATTCGAAAAAGTTTTCAAAGGTATAATTTTTCAGTAAGATGATTTATGTATTATTTGTCTAATTTATGATCAAAGTTGAATCTGGAAAAACGTGAGAACACTACATTATAAAATGGAGGGAATATATTTTAGTCGGCTTTGCAATGAGCTATGTTCGGTTGGCCGAATCCAATTCGGCAGAATGACACCCCCACTGCAGGGTAATGTGTTTCACTTGATTAAATGTACATTTTCATAAATAAAAACATGTCCATCATGGTGTAGGAGAAAACCTTTCATGTATATGATCAACTAAGTCCAAAATTCGCAGGGGCACACACCTGCTTTCTCTCCCCAGCCACCCAATCCTCTCGCGATCCGCAAAGTAGTTTTATCCTGCACAAGGGAACATATTAGTTTAAGTTTTAAACTTGGAAACTTACGATTTTCCATCTGAAGCTTACAGTTTTCTCGGTCGTTCGTATTAAGTTTCGGAGTTCAAATTTTTAGCGATTATTTTTGTACAAAAGTTATGATTTTATCAGTTGTTGTACTAAGTTTCAAAGGTTGAAAATCAACGGAATTTTTTAAAACTCCTCAAAATGCATTCAAAATGGATCTTATTTGAAAACCCTCATCATGAGAAATACAAATATGAAAACAAAACTTAATTATCGGTCGTGCGTACTAAGTTTCAATAATGGAATGTTTGAGAACTCCTCAAAATGTATTCAAAATGGATCTTATTTGAAAGCCCTCATCACGAGAAATGCGAATATGAAAACATAACTTGATTTAGACTTATTATTCAAAAGATATGAAAGATTAAAAATGGAAAGCCAAAAGAAAAAGTCTGCGCGAGTGACTCGATGCCCCGCACCTGTGTGGTACAAACCTTCCTCAACTATTTTGCCAAAAGTATCCAAGGGGCTATATGGTTGCAAGCCACAACTCGCCACACTTTACCACACCTCCACTTAAGCAAGTTTGACCAAGTTAGATGTGTGTTTTGTTCTAGCCATGACTAAGACATGTCATAGATCCAAAAAGAGTGTGATAAGATTATCTAAGGAAGGTCACAGTGTGGTCAAACATTTGAGCACCTCAAGTAAAGTAAGTGGCGAAAGTAGTCACAATCAGAAGACCCTAAATGTCTTTCTCATGCACGTGTGTCCTCGCTGTGTCGTTTCATCAGCGGGCTTTTCGGTGATTTCATGGGCCCTACCACTTTGCTACACGTGACCTAATATTAGTATCATTTCAGAGAAGACCAATAGTACCATACCGCTAGTTCAACCTTGAACGCACCGGTATACTCATCCGTCCTTTCCGATTTATAGGCCTCGTATCTCGTTCGTCCCACATCTCGGCCACGTTCGCGTCCACCTGGGCCTAGGTGGCTTGCGAATAGATCCAACGCATGTGGAACGTGAGCCCACCTTCGAGTAGGAATCGATCAGGGCAGCAGCCCGTACGTGTGCGAAATTTGCCGGAGGCAGCCAAGCCATGTACTAGCCTATTTGGGCATAATGAAAGCACTGTACATACTTGTGTTTTGACTGATCGATTGATGGACCTCTACCTAAAAATCTTAAATATTGGATTAGCACAGTAATCGTGGAAAATATGAGGTTCATGGTCTCCCTTGTTGTACGATTCCCTAAACTAACTGAGTAGATCGTACATGAAACTTGCGTGGTATCTCGTACACATAGCCCCTGAGCGGACGTGCCCTAGGGTCCCGTACATCAAGCTGGGGCCTCCTCCTGCCTTCGGATCGCGACATCAACGTATAGAGCAACATGTCTAATTTAGTTCCCGTACAACAAGTCTTGAAACTTTATCATGTATCATCATATAATCTATTGATTAACCTAGAACCTCAACCCTATAGAGCAACATTTTTAGGCCTCTTTGGTTCATAGGATATGAGTATCATAGGAACAGAAAAATCATATGAAGTGAGATGACATTTGATGCATAGGATAGGAATTTTTTCATTGAGTTTACGCCAATGTTTTTTTCCTTTGATTGTGACTACCTCTAGAAGGGCAACTTATATCCCTGACAAGAGGTCGTGATTGCCTTTCTTGAGAAAGCCAACAACGTCGTGAAGCTGGAGGACTTCAATATGCCCATAGCCAACACTTCTAGGCGCGACACGACACTGCTAGGCGCCCACACCGGCTTCCACGACGATGGCCTCGGGCACAGACTGGTGGCCCTGCGGACGCCGGCTGTGCTGCCCAAGACTTTTCACCTCAAAGATAGGGCCGCTGCTAGCAGGATCAAAACTAAGCGAAAGCGAGACCAACATACACGACAACCGACTTGCGGTCTAAGACAATAACTTATAAGAAACCTCAACTGAATTAAGGCAAAGACCAAAATGCCCACGAAAACAAATGGCTTGTCAGGTATAGCAACCAACCATCCATTACGAGACAGCTCCAGCTGGCCGAGTGAAATGACAGGACGACCAAGCGAACGATGCTGCCAGTGCCAAGGAAGCAACCGGACAACATCGAGCGCGACAATACCGCCCTATTGTTGCTGCAACCCTATCTGCATGGGACTCATGCCCGACTGTCTAGACAACGCAACCGTAGTCAGATGGATCTTTCGGACCAAGTGTCATGCGCCACGCTTAGCCACGCGAGTGGAACCAAGCGAGTCTTCGTGTAGCCAATGACGTGTGACCGACTGGCCCCATGCGCCAGCCGGCTAACGTGGGTGCGATGGCTGCACCATGCTCCCGGGCACAACACATGCATGAACATGCATAGGCAGTCGGGAGGCACACACCGCATGTTGTGACCGGACCAGCCTAACGGGTTGGCTGAGTGGGCCCCCACGCCAGCCAACTCATGCGGCCTTGCCCGAAATTGGCCCCATGGGCCAGACAACACCGCGACCCTACACCCGATAGTGCACCTGTCGTGATCGAACTAGTCCGTCAAGACACGAGGACGCCGTCAGGCGGTCTCGGCTATGCCGTCCCATGTCCTGGTGATACTTCTCATCATCATTATTCATTCCTCGGTCCCCACGTTGTTGCAACTGGAATACTCACAAATGAAATCTGATGTGTGAAATGAATACTCCTAGCAACGGTGCTTGATAGTAAATGGACAATGATCTCATTCGTAGCGTGTTGGTTATGGAATTATCATTCTAAGATTGATCATGCAAACTAGTCCTTATTTATGGTGCACTCTTCGATCAATGAGTTAGGATTGTGTCAACCCCTCACTCTTTTGATCATGTCGTCCTGCCCTGAAAGGCAAGATTGTTCTCGAGCTTCATAACATATCGGTGGTTCGCAATTTTCCGGATATCTTCCTGGAAGTATCACCAGGTTGTCCCCTGACCATTATGTTGAGCTCGTGATCAAGTTGGTTTTCTTATAAACCACCACTTCTCCAAGAATCTGTGTTGCATATCCCTGAGCCAGTTGGTTAAGTTAAAAAACATCTTGGAGAGTTGGAAGATAAAATCTTTGCCTAACTCAGTTCATTTAGAAGGGACATCTTTTTGTTGAAGAAAGATGATATCTTCATTGATATTTGGGGAATTTTCCCCAACTCAAGTGGACGGGCAGTTAAATGGTTAAAGCTTAGCAGTGTGTCTAGCAAATGAGCACTGTTAACTTGCACCGTCCAGTGACTGGCCAGCTGCTAGACACTTCACCCACAATTATGTGCCAATTCCATGGTATAAAAGTTTTTTAGTGTATATTTTAGTTTTTAGACGGATTGATGAGAAGTTCAAACATTTGTTGGGATTATTTAAACAGACATCTGAATCGGTTTTTGATTTTTAAAAGTTGTAGGTGTTGTCTGAAAAAATATACTTTGCATGATTAAAATTTCGATGTATTACACAAAATTTGTGACATATGTTGCTTACAAACCTATCGATATCTAGTGGGAGATTCCTAGATTCGAAGGAGGGGGGGGGGGGGGGTAGTGTCCGATTTGAGAGAGGGCAAGGTAGTGTTGCTATTTTTGTGACATAAAAATCTTGT
The DNA here is from genome assembly GCF_018294505.1 of Triticum aestivum. Taxonomy (NCBI): domain Eukaryota; kingdom Viridiplantae; phylum Streptophyta; class Magnoliopsida; order Poales; family Poaceae; genus Triticum; species Triticum aestivum. Next base: position 45,405,054 of record NC_057814.1, on the reverse strand, counting down.
ATACATGTAATGCAGACAAATTAAAGTTTGATCTCCAATTATTAGATTTATACAGGTTTGCTACTTTCTAACAACACAATATATTTTATTTAGTTAGCAGCATGTGCTACAAAGTAGATGCTGCTTGATGCATGGTTTGCTGCATTTGCGAGGAAATGACACACTGCTAGATGCAAGGTTTGCAACATTTGCCAAGAAATGGTACGCTCCTAATATAATTTCAGGATTTTAAGTAGTTTTACCAAAAGATAGAAGTGTTGTCTAAACAAAATAAACTTTGCATGGTGTCATCATGTGATTACTAGAATATGTGATTAAAATTTCAATGTGTTACACAAAGTTATGACATATGTTGCTTAGAAACCTGTCGATATCCATGGGGAGATTCCTACATTCGAGGGGGGGGGGGGGGGGGGAGGAATGTCCGACTTGAGAGAGGAGAAGGTAGTGTTGCTATTTTTATTTCAAAAAAATCGTGTATACATGTAATGCAGAGAAATCAAATTTGCATCTCCAATAACTGAATTTATATGAGATGGGTTTGCTATTTTCTAACAAGATAATATATTTTATGAAATTAGCATCTGATGTAATGTACACGATGCTAGATGCAAGGTTTGCAGCGTTTGCCACGAAATGACACACTGCTAACAGAATTTCAGGATTTTAAGCAGATTTACCAAAAGTTGTAAGTGTTGTCTAAACAAAATAAAGTTTACATGGTGTCATCATGTGATCATTAGAATATGTGGTTAAAATTTCAATATGTTATTCAAAATTGCCTGATTTGAGAGATATAGTGTAGTTGTAGTAGCATACATAGAATGCCATAATATAGTGTAGTTTTAGTAACTTGTGGTGCTAGGTGAACGCTGCTAGTGTGAACGGTAGCCAGGCAGCACCTTTGTTTTCGAATCTGAGACCAACTTAGCAGCATACACTCATGTACACGGTCCTAGGTGTACGTTGGTTAGCAGTGTTCATTTTGTGGGTATGCTGCTAGTTCTTTGAGCCCACCCATCCGGTCAGCCGGTGTATGGATTCAAGTTAGTTTTGCGGCGTTGAGAAAAGTTGGAGCGCTGCTTGTTTCCCTCTCGGAACGCTGCTGGTCCTTGGCGATAGAATAGCTGGCTCGGTGTGCAGGACTAGCGGTGTCTCTTCTCTCTGGACGCTACTACTGTCGCAGTAGTAGAAGCGCCCTCTATTTTGCTGGATGCCGCCGGTAGTTGGTAAAGATAATGGCCGCATGTAGTTCTAGGGGAATGCTGCTAGTAGTAAAATCATGTAAGGGGTTTCCCTACTAGTGATGAGTGCATCCTTTCATCTGGCTGGAGGTGTGCCCGATACGTAGCCGGTGTTGGGTTTAGCTGGTTGATGCAGATGTGGTGCTGAAAGCGAGCTGGCCTGCTATTTCCATTACTACTTCTGGCTTGTTGCTTCCTTCCTACCCGACGTGTGACCCCATGATAAATACCTATGAGTGTGCGCTTCGGATGCCCGGCTGTCTGCATGAATGCTCGTTTGTGTCGGAGAAATAGTGCGCCATGCGTCATTTCACCCTCTAATCTTGCTCAGATGCAAACCGACTTTGCCTGCCTGGACAATTGTCATCGTGTACGCAGACCAACCACCATGCTTTGGCTCTAACAGGTTAAGGCGATGGGACCTTGCCTACCCAGACCCTAGCCTTTGGGATCCAACCCACTGCACAGCGAGATCGTTGCTAGATCCCCTAGATCTATTCGCCGGTCATCTGGTCACTGATGTCTTCTGGGATGTGAACCCGAGATGTTCTGGGTCCCAATGACGGTGGCCCCGCGTGTGCCCAGCTGTCCACCCATCATGGAACTCTTAGCTAGATCACAAGGGTCCGCCCGTCTAACCTGCCCAAGAGGCCCCCACGGCAAGCCACCGCAGAACGGAAATTCGGAGGTTCAAGCTTGAACCGGGCCCCACGTGCGAGACGGCGGCTGCGACCAGGAACCCGCTCGCGCGCCTGACACGACTGGACCAGCCTGACAATGGGCAAGGACACTGGCAGGCATTCTCGTCCAGGCTCTCGCATGCAAGCGGGGGCACGATGGACGCCGCCAATGATGGTGGCCCCGGGCGCACCCGGCAGTCTACACGTCTTGGACCTTCCAGCCTGGTTGCTTGGGTCCGTGCCACCTGGGCAGATCGGACGGCCAGAGGCCGCCCCAAGAGGCTCCCGCCGAAAGCCAACCGGCAACGGATGGCCAGGAGCCTCTCTTCGCCCTCTACGAGCCCGGAAAAGTGGGTACTACAGCATCCTTTATTGGAGTAATAAGGGCTTTCCTACTAGTGTCTTGTTTGCATTTACATGCTCACCTGTAGCTAGGTAGATCATTCTACAAGGTAATGAGCTATATGTGCATAAGTATTAACTTGTATGCCACTATCTTGTATTAAATGGATTCATATTTGATGCTCTTATAGTCATGGTGTTTGACTAGTGACAAGCTATATGTGCTTATAGAATTGACTTGATTCATTTTGTTTAATTTCTGCGAGCATGTATGCAGCCGTGCTATTAGAGAATCTACCATCGCGGCCCTCATATATAGCGCAAATGTCTGGGCTGCCTGCACGGTAACTGCACAGACATCAAAGTGCCACCAAACCTGTTCACGTACATCCAACCCAAACGTTTGGGCTGAGCATCACCTCCCATACCCAATCCAAATGGGACATCCGGACGCGCCAGCTTGCGTCCGCCACATCAGACGGACGTGCGGGGCCCATGGCAAAGTCCATCTATGGTACCGCTCCACCATCGTCGTCCTACTGCAGCCATGGTCCACATGAGTGTGACATATTACAATATGCTGAACCCGTAGTGCCGGGTGGAGATCCAGGCGGAGTTGCATGCCACAGAGGAGCGTTGCAGCGCGTGCATTGTGGCTGGTCGGCCTTCCTCTGGGGCATGAAAGTTTGGATGAGCATCCGCTGAGGCAAGACGAGGTGGAGGTACTGAAGGAGGATATGGACGCTCTAGACAAGATTGAATAGGTGAAGCATGAGGAGAAGGAGGAGGAGGAGGAGGAGGAGGAGGAGCCGTCAGATGATGATGAGGAGGAACCGGCGCCGGAGCAGGCCGGATTCGGCATAGAGGACACATTGGATGAGTTGCTTGCCCAAGAGGAGGAGGAGGCGGAGTAGCAGGCCATCTTCAACTCCATCCAGTCTGAGGAGAAGGTGGCAGTGAATCGCGGCTTCCTGCATAAGGCTGACTGAAGCGCAAGCAGCTCTTCGCAGACAAGGAAGACGACGAGGAGGCGCCGGCGCTTCACTCTGCCGTCAATGACCATGGGGCCAGCGGCTCTGGCAAGGAGGTCATTGACATATCCGATGACATGCACTTTAGTTTTCTAGTTCTCTGCCTTGTTTATATGTACGTAGATTAAGTGGATGGTGCATGCCATTGTATGAAAACGGGTATTTAGAAATGGTAGTGTGTTGCAATGAATAAAAAATGCGGGCTGACCGGGTATTGTCTGTAGATGTGACTGGACGCGTCTGCGGACATTTGGGGGCTCAATTTTACTAGATTCTCGTGTACATGGTCTTAGAGTATTATAAATCCAACATTAGGACCATAGCTTCTTTATCTATGGACGGACATATATCATTGATACAAGTAACTAACTACTATTAGTGTGATGGCGTTCTTGCGTCTTCTAAGGGAGATAAGGAATGGGTATCCCACATTGTGTGTCTGAAGTTGGTGCACTAGCCTGCCCAAGTGCCCATGCATTAAGAAAGTGTCTGTTACTACTCATAGTGGATAAAATAGGTTTGGCTAGGGACTGGAAAGTCTTATGTTGAGTATCTACAATCACGAGGGACAATTCACACAGCTTCCTTGAATGGATGTCTGACTGATAATGTTTCTAGGATTAAAGGTATGTACTCATTAATCAAATAATTATGCTAAATATACCAGTAATGAAATAAATTCATCAACCACCACCACTAAGTATCATATATACTACGAAAGTACATACTAATTTTCAAATCACATTGTACCCACCATAGTTTTGGTACTATAATTAATCTCAATTGTCTCAATGCGATCTACATGAAATTACACAAAACCATGTGGAAGTTTTGTAGAAGCTGGGGCTGTTCGTCCTCCTGTCGACATACTAGAACCTGCGCATTTTATGGAAAAAGTATTATGAACATAGAAGTATTATAATTGCAGAACACATCCATTCTAACTAGTCAGAAATATTTAATATTAAATTGATGATTAATTTTAATCTGTATTTGCTTTTTCCCCATGTTGTTGTATTAATAAATGTCTAAACTCTAACCCTGAGCAACAAATATTCTTCACCCAATAATCACTGATAATAACATATAATAGATACATATCGAGATAACAACTTCTACACTGAGAAGGTGTGTAATGCTTAGTGATCATGCAAGTAGGAATCGTCAGTAACTATAAGTGTTGGTTGACTTTTTGCATTTTTTTTTCATGAAATTGTTCTCAAACTAACTACTAGCATACATGATGATGAAGCTAGTTTGAAATATTGAACAACATCGCAAGTGATACCCTCTCAAAATTAGAGAAACCTATGTGGTATGCAAGATGGCTTACTTAAAATTGGTGCCGTCATCCTTTGTCTTTTGGTGGCTCGTCTATAATCTGCTGAAATTGTAGATAGATAAACTTCTCATCTTGCTATAGTAAAAGGTAACTGTGATGCAAAAAATATCAAAGAATAATGCATATGTGCAAGACTCTGGAAGATGTTTTCACACTAATATGATAGATATCTTCATATATGCATTTGTATGTGAAATCATTTCAAAAATAATGCTAGCACAAAAGATTTCAAGGGTGTCAAAGTATTTAACACCACTAACAAGTTACTTCCTCCATGAGTTATACAGAATTACTGTTTGTTTACCAAAAGTATTGCTTGAACTTGTCCCCAATGTGACTGTTCATCTAGACGGGATGATACATGGATATTATATGAAACTAAATAAGTAATATTATCGTAAAACTACGTAACTGCAATCATGAGGCGGTTCCCATGAAACATTTATATAAAACAATTTCTTTATCATGTCATGAAAGAATTTAAAATAATGTTAATTCATATATTAACTTAAGTTGAGTAATTGCACTACTAACTATTTTATGTTGAGTTCAAGTAGAAGTCTATTTCTTTCCATGATATGGATTACATTTGCAGCCTAAGTTTGAGTATTCCGAACAATAATAGACAAATATATTAAATGCATCGGTGAAATTACACATACCATGATTGTCCGTAGAAGTATCAGCTGATCTCTATCAAAAAATAGAGTACCATAAGAAATTTACACTTGTAGAATATATATGAAAAATACTTAATCGTATACATGTTTGTACAATTACTAATTGTTTCGATGTCAAGTAGTTAGGCACCTTCTTAACCGGCTTCCCCTTTACTGTTCCTGCTTCTAGGAACTCTAAAACGTTGAGTCTGGAGCAGAATTTGTGACTATATTCCTTGTGAAAGTAATACTGAACTGAGCAAAAAAGATATAGTTAATTTGACATAGACATGATTTAACGTGTAAAATTGCATAGAGCATACAGAAGGTGAAAATTACTGTTGTAATAAAAAAATCCATTGTGAATATTAAAAAGGAAAAATGTTGTGGTGAGAGCAGACAACCGAGCATTCTATAGTAAAAATTCTTTATCATATTTCTGTGTTGCATGTTCATATGAGTTATGGTTAAATGGTATGACAAGTGACCATCCAAAAGTGTGTGGACAGATGAGAGTCACAGTGGTTGAATTCTCGGTTAAAATACTATGACGAATTCAATTGTTTAGTTGAACACCAAAGAATTACATGTAGTTAATGTATTATTTTGATATTATGTTTTTGAAACTATGGCATCAGATTGTAAAAGGTTCCATGATTAGTCGAGTCGATGTCAATTATTTTAACCACTCACTACACAAGAGAATTTTATAATAACATGATATCAGTGTGCCCTATGATTTGTTTCACATATATGCATCGTTGTGCAAAACCAAATACAAACTAGTGTGGAAACATATGCAGACTATTATTTTGATGCAAAAGATCAAAAATTTATCAAACAACTCAAGCAAAACAGATGTTTGTGAATCTAATTAATTCATCATTTGGTCTGAATGCTCGCCACGTAAACACTCCATATGCTATGAGATGACTAGGGATTAAGACACAACAAAATTATTAGTGGAAAGAGCGCAGAAGAACATGAGTATACTAACATTGTCATACTTCTTCCCATCTTTTCGAAATTGTATAACAGCCGTCCACAACCCTGCTCCTGAATCTATATCCTTCAGCCACTGAGGGAGAGGTATATCTATGTAGTCTCCGGGTTGTGCCACTGGTAAAGATTCAGAGCTGACAACAACCCTCCCAGCAGGGGAGGCAGAATCAATCTCAAGGCCATCGGTATGACCATGCCCATCAGATCTTGCTTTCTTCCATCCGACAGCAGGTAATCCCGTAGCAGAATCTGCTTCCAGGTCGTCTTCCTGGGCTTGGCTGCCACAGTCTGCGATCCCCATAGAACTATTGCTGATAGTTCTTTCACTCGAATCACTCGAATCTTCTGCTTTTTCAACACGTAGATCCATCTTGCCCTAGTTACCAACAAGTAAATAAAATGAGAAAGCAGAAATGGGATGAGGAGAATATATTCAAGGAAGGTAGATGAAAGCAAACCTGGTTTCCGGAGGGTAGAAAGGGGAGATGCTTGGCAGGGAGCCCTGGGATGATTTGTTTTTCCTACTGATATGAGAGGAAGGTGGGAGGGTGTACAGGAAGAGAAAACACAGGTTTGTAAATTGTGTTCTTACCAGGAATATAAATGCGGGGGAGGGGGGGGGGGGGGGGGGGGGGGGGTGTCAAACCGTGTTGCTTTCTACAGGTAAAGTTGTCACCAGCAAAGTACAGCTAGCAGGTATTAATCCTTAATTACTTGCTGCCAAAAAGAGCTTTGCTAATATATATCCTTGTGTTTTCACAATTATGTAAACACAATTCAGTCTCTATATATAGTATAAAATCTGGATCCACTGTACGTGGATAGCTTTGGGGAAAGATTCAGAATGTCATTACTACCATAGAATTTGTGTCAAAATCTATTACTTACTAAAATTGTTCTTTGTAGTTATTGGTCGTTACCAAAAAAATCTGGCATATATATGAATTTGCATTACAGAAAAGGTGCCCCGCATAGTAGGCCCACGCAAGCTTGCAAAGATGTACATAAAACAATGTATAAAAGAAATATATCACGAATAGGGCATCCAAAGGGAAAGTAGTAGCTATATGGATCACTGCAGCCCCGCTACATGCACTTGTATATCCAGCCATTCGAAAACCTGGAGTGGGTGCGCTGGCCTGGTGCATGTGAACACTGGAGATGGGTACAAACGCCGTGAAATACCGTCAGAAGCACACCATATCACCAATTAGATGGCTGCAATGGTGTACCAATTTCGTTAACAAACTGTGACTTAATTCTAAAAACCTATTCTGATTAGTTGTCAATGCAAGCATACCTATATATAAACACGTTTAGATAGAGCTCAAGTATTACAACTGTAGGGTCCAACAAGAATCGGAAAAACTAAAATTCTGCTGCCACAAGGCCCACAACCACGGGAAGAAATTCTAGATCAGAATACTCTACTCCTACCCGCAGACTGGGGCGAAGGTGAGGGATGTGATCTCGAGCAACCGGAACTGGGCGGTATATGCAGGCATGAAGTTTGAAACCTAAGGTCAACCTGAGAGGTCCCTGATGCATCCATGAGTCAAACTGAAACCTGATGTCTACGCTCTATGATATAATGCACAAAAGATTAGTAACTGGAATATTGATTTATTTACTATAGTATTAACTGTGCAATTATGCCCCATGCCCCCATCTATAAACTGTAGGGCTGCCCCAATGACAGTGCGACCGTGTGCTGACAGTAGACATTCACAGGAGCTCGAGAAGGTGCTTATTAGCAGCTGGCTGGTAGGCATTGCATGCTATGGTTTCTCTTTTCTTAACATAATTACATGAAAAAAGCGGTTGGCTACAGAGCATAGAGTCTGATCTCTGATGTGTTCATGAGGCTGCTTCAATAAGGTCGAATTTGTTAGGTATGAAAAAATGGGGTCATAGTCACTACGTAGCTAAAAGGGCCAAACCCCAAAAGTGTCCATAATATTCTGAGAAAACAATAGTGGATACTGTCATGATGCAATACTTTTTCAGTGTCATCTCTTGCATTTTTACACCCTCTGGTTGCTACTGAGTTAATTTCCCCTAAGAAAAATTCATTTCTCTTGGAGAGTTATTGATTGAAGGATTCTGTAACTGCAAGCATGACTTAATTTTTGTTTCGGTGTTTGCATTCTAGCACCAATTATTTTGGGTGTACACTCAAGTCTGTTGCAAGTTTCAATACCAAACTTTTGTATTTGGCAATTCTTCACTAATTACCCAGGTAGCTGTCACTTTCTCACCAAAGCTGAACCTAAACATTATATTAGTTTGAACTTCAAACAACTTTCGTCTAGTAATTCTATTCATGAATGATCAAGATGGTAGAAACACATACATCTATCTATCTATCTATCTATCTATCTATCTATCTATCTATATCTATACCTATACTAATTAGAGACTCCCAAGAAATTACCACGTTAATTAGGAATTACGAGCCGTAAATCCGGTGGGACCGAATTATAATGGCTTAGATTAACCCATGTATTATAGTTAAAAAAACAGCCATCTATGCCATCACATTATTCAGAGCTATCTTTTTTTACCGCTCAGATTAATATGTACACTTAAAAAAATACATGGTTTCTTAGAAAAAAATACCAAAGAAAAGATCGCTGGCTAACACAATGTAACGTATTTCATGGCGCACGTTCCTTTTTTATTGGAGGATGGTGCAATCCATGCCGTGAGAAACATGGTTTCTTAAAAAAAAAAGACATTTTTATGCCTCTGGTCAAGTTATCTTTCTCAAAAAGAAAAATGTTTCTCTCTGTTCCTTTCGTATGCGTAGATTCATGGTTTCTTCTTTCTTCCCAAGGTAACAGCAGGCCCCCATCTCTCCTTCCTCGAGAGGTCAAGCGCTTATCCAATTCATTGCTCCCTCGGTCAAGCACTTATCCCATTCATGGCCCTCTCCTTTGGCCTAAGAGTAATAAGTATCCTCTTCTTTTGCGTCACTAGGTGGTTTCCTGCAAGGTTTTGGTTACCAGTCGAAATTTCAAGATTTCCCATGGTTACCGCGTATTTTCGTGCCCCTCGGTAAATCCACATACCGAGCAAAAAATATCATTATTTTTGAAAATTTTGAATTTTAACGCTCGATTTGTAGTAAAGTGTCTAGGATTAATGCAAGGAGAGTTGATTCTGACGTGTTCAGAGCAACCTAGTTCCTGTTTTGACAGGTCTTTGGTTTGAATGTTCGTTCATTCATTTATTTGAATTCAAAATTCAACTATAAAATTCGTTCGAAATATTCTCGGTATTTCTCGGTATTTCCCGGTAACCGTGGTAAACACGTTTATCAGTCACCCTCGGTAAAATTGCCTCATTCGATAACCAAAACCTTGGTTTCCTGTCATCTAGCATTTCCCTGTGTGTCTATCTCTTGCTAATTAACTTTCCGGCTTCTTCTACAAAATTTCTGGTTATTCCTGACTCAAATTATCAGGTACTCCTTGGTCTCCATGATGAGAAAGAGTAGGGCGGTCATCTGATACTTCCATCTTATCATCGTTGTTGCTGGCGTGCAGCTCTTGGGTGCATGTCCATGGGGGACATGCGAGCACCGGTGGCTTCTTGAGGGCGGAGAGATGCAGGTGCTCACTAGATGAAAACGACGGCATGGAGGCCACCTAAGAGATACAGACATCTAGACGAAAGAAGGTGATTCTGAACGTACATGATGATTGATTGCTAGCATGATGCCAATGTTAACTTGATGTGTTTTCCAGAACTAAAATTCCCCATACAGGATTGTTCTAAAACCGTTTCTTCCTCCTCCAATCAAAGCAATCTCTATCTCTTCAGAAGAAGAAACAATCTCTACCTCTTCCGAAGAAAAAACCAATCTCTATCTACTCTTCTACTCTAAGGTCTCTTCCTCTTTACTACCCCACGGCTTTCTTCTTCTTCTCCACGATCTCTCTCTCTCTCTCTCTCTCTCTCTCGCCAATGAAAAACAAATTCATGGGGGGCATGGATTCGGTGTGCTCATCCCTGCAAGGAAAATCTCCTCCTGAAAAATTAAGTAATTCCCTCCTCTTCCACGATCAGCCATGGTGCTTTCAAAAAGAAAAAAAGGAACAGGATCAATCATGGAGGAAATTCTATCCAGCAGCCGTGCGACCTCAGAATTCTGTCCTGGATAGATATGTTTCGCAACTGCGAGCTGGAGAAGCTGCCTGTGCCGGTCCATGGCCTCTATGCCTGGGTCGATTTCCTCCTGAACTGTAGCAGGCGGCAGCCAGTTTGTGTTATCTCTTCTCTTTGGAATCAGGTTCTTGCGTTGCTCAAACAGTATATTTACTGCGTGTGTTGTGTAGCTCGCTGCCTCCACCGATGGTACAGAATCCCTTGGTCCTCTACGATTGATTTTTCCAAGAAATTGCCAATGCCTGGTTTTATTCCATTCCATCGATTACGTACTAACAGTCTATTCTCTAACCCTACAAATAAACTAATTATCAATGTGCTGCTAGTAGCTGGTGGAGTCTTAGTTCCATAGACATTGCACATACATATATAGAGATTATAATCTGGACGTGTGTACCCTATAGATGATGATGCCAAAAGTAATGAATCGACTTTCCAAAAATCTAGGCTGCTCTAACTGGAAAAACAATCTAATTTGAGTTGAGTGCAATTCCTCTAGGGATTGGTCGGCAGTTCAGGTTGCGAAGGGCTGCATGGAGGAGAGAAACTGTTGTTCGGAACTGGGAAAGGTGGCGGCAAGGGCATCCAGGTTAGGCTGGTAGGTGTCGTGGCCACGTAGTTTTCACCGTAAACGCAGAGCTGCACCGTGTGGATTCTTGATGCCTTTTCTTCCGAATCATCGGTACACACTAATAAAATTTTGTTGTAATTAATAAATTGAAAGTTTTATCAGTCCATTTAGAATTATACTATGTGCTACACTGAGGTTGGACTTGGAGTTAATGTTTATCAGCACCAGGGATGTACACATTCATATTTTGTTCATTTTCTTTATGTGTGTTGTCTATTTCTTTCATTTTCTTCACTGTAGACTTGGGCGAGTTTGCTCGGGAGCCAATGGATTGGTTAGTCTCTCTTATCGGAAGTGCTGATTTTATTTGTTGATTTAGCACATAAAAGTTTACTTGAGACAATATTCATGCCACCAATCTCATACATAAATCATGAATGAGAGAATCCGCAACAAATCATTAACAGTTATATATTGATCTAGCTTTTGTCACACAGAAAAAATTATCAATCAACAGGCTGGATCGTCTACTTACTCGGCGCTGTTGGGGAACGTAGCATTTCAAAAAAATTACCTACGATCATGCAAGATCTATCTAGGAGAAGCATAGCAACAAGCGGGGAGAGTGTGTCCATGTACCCTTGTATACCGAAAGCAGAAACATTTAGTAACGCGTTTGATGTAGTCGAACGTCTTCGCGATCCAACCGATCCAAGTACCGAACGCACGGCACCTCAGCGATCAGCACACGTTCAGCTCGGTTACGTCCCTCGAACTCTTGATCCAGTTGAGGCCGAGGGAGAGTTCCGTCAGCTCGACGGCATGGTGATGGTGATGATGAAGTTACCGGCGCAGGGCTTCGCCTAAGCACTACGACGATATGACCGAGCTGTGTAACTGTGGAGGGGGGCACTGTACACGGCTAAAAGATCAACTTGTGTGTTCTAGGTTGCCCCCTGCCCCCGTATGTAAAGGAGGGAGGGGGAGGCCGGCCGGCCCTAGGGGGCGCGCCCAAGGAGGGGGAGTCCTACTAGGAGTACTAGTCCTAGTAGGATTCCTCCACAAGGAAGAGAGGGGGAAGGAAGGAGAGGGAGAGGGACTAGGAAAGGGGGGCGCAAGGGGGGGGGGCTGCCCTGGCTGCCCTCCTCTCTCGCCAACAAGGCCCATGGTGGCCCATTAGTTCCCCCGGGGGGTTCCGGTAACCCCTCCGGCACTCCGTTTTTAACCGAAACTATCCGAAACACTTCCGGTGTCCGAATAACATGGTCCAATATATCAATATTTATGTCTCGACCATTTTGAGACTCCTCGTCATGTCCGTGATCTCATCCGGGACTCCGAACAACGTTCGGTCATCAAATCACATAAACTCATAATACAAATCGTCCTTGAACGTTAAGCGTGCGGACCCTACGGGTTCAAGGACTATGTAGACATGACCGAGACACCTCTCCGGTCAATAACCAATAGCGGAACCTGGATGCTCATATTGGCTCCTACATATTCTACGAAGATCTTTATCGGTCAAACCGCATAATAACATACGTTGTTCCCTTTGTCATCGGTATGTTACTTGCCCGAGATTCGACCGTCGGTATCATCATACCTAGTTCAATCTCGTTACCGACAAGTCTCTTTACTCGTTCCATAATGCATCATCCCGCAACTAACTCTTTAGTCACATTGCTTGCAAGGCTTATAGTGATGTGTGTTACCGAGAGGGCCCAGAGATACCTCTTCACTACACGGAGTGAAAAATCCTAATCTCGATCTATGCCAACTCAACAAACACCATCGGAGACACCCGTAGAGAATCTTTATAATCATCCAGTTATGTTCGGACATTTGATAGCACACTAAGTGTTCCTCCGGTATTCAGGAGTTGCATAATCTCATAGTCATAGGAAGATGTATAAGTCATGATGAAAGCAATAGCAATAAAGTAAATGATCATAGTGCTAAGCTAACGGATGGGTCTTCTCCATCACATCATTCTCTAATGATGTGATCCCGTTCATCAAATGAAAACACATGTCTATGGCTAGGAAACTTAACCATCTTTGATTAACGAGCTAGTCAAGTAGAGGCATACTAGGGACACTCTGTTTGTCTATGTATTCACACATGTACTAAGTTTCCGGTTAGCATGAATAATAAACATTTATTATGATATAAAGAAATATAAATAACAACTTTATTATTGAAGGAGGCATATAATAAAGTTGTTATTTATATTTCCTTATATCATGATAAATGTTTATTATTCATGCTAGAATTGTATTAACCGGAAACTTTATACATGTGTGAATACATAGACAAAACAAAGTGTCCCTAGTATGCCTCTACTAGACTAGCTCGTTAATCAAAGATGGTTAAGTTTCCTGACCATAGTCATGTGTTGTCATTTGATGAACGGGATCACATCATTAGGAAAATGATGTGATGGACAAGACCCATCCGTTAGCTTAGCATAATGACCGTATAGTTTTATTGCTATTCATTTCTTCATGACTTATACATGTTCCTCTGACTATGAGATTATGCAACTCCCGAATACCGGAGGAACACCTTGTGTGCTATCAAACATCACAACATAACTGGGTGATTATAAAGATGCTCTACAGGTGTCTCCGTAGGTGTTTGTTGGGTTGGCATAGATCAAGATTAGGATTCGTAACTCCGTGTATGGGAGAGGTATCTCTGGGCCCTCTCGGTAAAGCACATCACTATAAGCCTTGCAAGCAATGTGACTAATGAGTTAGTTACGGGATGATGCATTACGAAACGAGTAAAGAGACTTGCCGGTAACGAGATTGAACTAGGTATGAGGATACCGACGATCGAATCTCGGGCAAGTAACATACCGATGACAAAGGGAACAACGTATATGCACTAGTAGAAAAGGGGGCTTTTGTCCCGGTTGGTAAGGGCCTTTAGTCCAGGTTTTTGAACCGGGACTAAAGGGTCGTTACTAATGCCTCCCCCCTTTAGTCCCGGTTCTTACACGAACCGGGACTAAAGGCCGTCCACGTGGACGCAGCCTGAAGCTCCACCTTTAGTCCCGGTTGGAAATTTCATGAATTTTTTTTGTAATTTTTTTTTGCGAATTTTTTTTAATTTTTTTGATTTTCAAATTTCTGAATTATTTTAACCTCTAATCTCTAATCACCACCCCTCATCACTGCTCAATTTATCCTCTAATCTCTAATCACCCCTCATCATTCCAAATCATCTAACTTCCCGGACGGTCACCCATCCTCTCACTACTCCAGCCTGAGCACGCTTAACTTCCGGGTTCTATTCTCCCTCGTTTCCAAGTCTGCACTTGTTGTTTTCCTGACAATAGTAAGATGTCAATTCTATTAACCCTCAAGAATTTAGCTTGAGCATGAAGTGACACATTTCACTGTTTGAGTTTGAAACCGGGACTAAAGGGCCCAGGTGAACCGGGACTAATGCCTTAGCCGCACGAACCGGGACCAATGCTCACATTAGTCCCGGTTCGTGACTGAACCGGGACTAATGTGAATATTGCCCTGTGACGGAAGCCCTGTTTTGTACTAGTGATGCTACCTCTTGAGCATGCGTTGGTTTTCCCTTGAAGAGGAAAGGGTGATGCAGCAAAGTAGCATAAGTATTTCCCTCAGTTTTTGAGAACCAAGGTATCAATCCAGTAGGAAACAACACACAAGTCACCTAGTACCTGCACAAACAGTCAAGAACCTTGCAACCAACGCGATAAAGGGGTTGTCAATCCCTTCACGGTCACTCGCAAAAGTGAGATCTAATAAAGATAGTAAAGTAAATATTTTTGGAATTTTTGTTGTATAGATTGGAAAGTAAAGATTGCAAAATAGTTAACGAGATGCGATGTAAATAAAAAGATGCAATATAATAAGAAAGAGACCCGGCGGATGGTGGCGGGGAGGGTAATTCTTCTTCGAGTTTGTATTCTGGACTTCAGTCCTCTCGAGTTCGTCCATTCGGACATAGTCGATAGATCTCCAGCGTAGATTCCTACCGCCACCTTAGGGCGGTCAGGTTCGGATTTCTCATCATGTGGTTACATTTGGTATCAGGTGCTTCAAATCTATGCATGGCTTCAAAGGCAACGACTGCGGCTCCAAGGCGCTGGTCCTTGGCGACATGAGCATGAACAGTTCCCGACTATTACCGACAAGGTCAATCCGGCTCCGGTAGGCAAGTGGCGACAAGGGTGCATCGGCGGCTCGGTCTGGCAACAGTAGTGATCGTTTGGTGGTATCGAAATTTCGCTGTATTTTTTTTAATATTTGAGATGCTTTGTATTTCCGATAAACTTTTATAGCAAATCTGATCCTTTATGTAAAAGGATAAACTAATGGTACTCCCTCCATTCCATAATGTAGTGCACCTACGCTTTCCGAGATTTAATTTTGACCATAAATTTAACCAACATTAGCGACTACGGCCATAGCATGGAGATACCTTTGAATTCGCATTTGAAAAAGTTTTCAAAGGTATAATTTTTTAGTAGAATGATTTATGTATTATTTGTCTAATTTATGTTCAAAATTGAATCTCGGAAAGCATGGGGACCCTACATTATGAAATGGAGGGATTATATTTTAGCCGGCTTTACAATGAGCTATGTTCGGTTGGCCGAATCTAATTCGGCAGAATGACACCCCCACTGCAGCGTAATGTGTTTCACTTCATTAAATGTACATTTTCATAAATAAAAACATGTCCATCATGGTGTAGGAGAAAACCTTTCACTTATATGATCAACTAAGTCCAAAATTCGTAGGGGCACCCACGTGCTTTCTTTCCCTGGCCACCCAATCGTTTCGCGATCCGCAAAGTAGTTGTATCCTGCACAAGGGAACATATTATTTTAAGTTTTGAAATTGGAAACTTACGATTTTGCATCTGAAGCTTATGGTTTTCTTGGTCGTTCGTATTAAGTTTCGGAGTTCAAATTTTTAGCGATTATTTTTGTACAAAAGTAATGATTTTATCAGTTGTGTGTACTAAGTTTCAAAGGTTAAATTAACGGAATTTTTAAAAACTCCTCAAAATGTATTCAAAATGGATCTTATTTGAAAACCCTCATCATGAAAAATACAAATATGAAAACAAAACTTAATTATCGGTCGTGCGTATTAAGTTTCAATAATGGAATGTTTGAGAACTCCTCAAAATGTATTCAATGGATCTTATTTGAGAGCCCTCGTCACGAGAAATGCAAATATGAAAACATAACTAAATTTAGACTTACTATTCAAAAGATATGAAAGATTAAAAATAGAAAGCCAAAAGCAAAAGTCCACGCAAGTGACTCAATGCCCCGCACTTGTGTGGTACAAACCCTCCTCAACTAAGTTGCCAAAAGTATCCAAGGGGCTGTTTGGTTCCAAGCCACAACTCGCCACAATTTACCACACCTCAAGTTAGGCAAGTTTGACCAAGTTAAATGTGTGTTTTGTCCTAGCCACGACTAAGACATGTCATAGATACAAAAAGAGTGTGACAAGATTATCTAAGGAAGGTCACAGTGTGGTCAAACATTTGAGCACCTCAAGTAAAGTAAGTGGCGAAAGTAGTCACAATCAAAAGACCCTAAATGTTATCAGCCGTTTTCTTCAGCTGAGGATTTTGAACAATGGAATTCTCTGACGAGGTATGCGATTTGTCTTTGAGGAACGCTGCAAATGAGTTAAGTTGATGAGAACCTAGTGATTCAACAGCGGACATGTGTACCTGTGAACAGAGTATAGGTGCGAAGAATTTGGCGAGGTCATATGCGTTCTCAGAATTTTTTCAAAAGAACATGTTTGAGGAATTTGACGAGGAGTGTATTGAGGAATTTCACTAAGCGGTCTTTGACTTAGGTTCCAGAGTTATATAGATTGAAAATCCACACAATTGCGGAATCTTGAAGAAAAACGTTGCTTAGAGAAACAAATCCAGAACAGATGCATGTGTGGTGTTTAAGAGTGTGGAAGTTGAAGAATAAACACCTTTTGAAGACTTTGTGGAAATCATCAGAATCAACACGGGCAGTAAAAATTGATTTTATTTACCCTTGACGAAGAACACAACGAACTGGGAGGTGCAGATGAGAAGTTCGTTCGTTCAGATCTTCCACGCCCTAACTTGGCGGCGGAAGACAGCTATGGTGTCGGCGGAGTTAATATTTCCGCGGCCGACGCGAGTACGACGGTGATGAGATCGAGGCAATGAAGCTCTTCCACATCGGCGACGATGGAACTAGCGGCGGCGCTAAGTCAGAGAGCTCGAGCAAGGGGAGTGAGGTCGAGCGGGGTAAATGCGATCTGAGGAGGGTGAGGGGTATTTAGAGCCGAAGTGAAAAACCGCTCGTCCGAGGAAAATGGACGAACGTGCCCCTGACCCTTCTCATCCTAGCGACATGTGTCACCCACGTAGAGTGAGGTGGAGATCGTGTGAGATCGTCGGTGAATAGGATAATCATGTCGTGGGATGCGAAACGGTTTGAGCGGCAAACGCCGAAAATTTAGATAAGATAATTTTAAAGTTTCGTTCGCAAATTCTTCAGCTGACAAGGACACAGTGAAGATTTTGAACGGGTTTAAAATAGAACGCACATGAAGAATTTGTAAATAGACTGGGTTTAGTTGAGCATAGAGGGGGATGGGTCCGATCACATTCACTTAGCAGAAAAGTCAACTTGAAGAATTAGCAATAAGTGAATGTTGTAGAGGACATAAAAACTCAAATATATATATAGTCAATGAAGAACGTGGTCGGAAAGAGTGAAGACATTGCAAAGTTAAAGAATTAGAACAACTGAGGAAATTAAAAAACCTGAAGAAAAACTCAAATTGAAGATTTTCAACTTTTGTTGCTGGCGTAACCCACCGTATGAGAATGATGATTTCAGACGCCACGTACAATTGCGGTAGGGCTCTGAGAATCAAATTCTTAGTTAATTTCTTCACACTTAGAGGGTTAGTCTTCACTGATTGAAGAAAAACGTTACTTCATGTGCTGCACATCTAAGTCATCAATTTTGCATGAGTGTTAGGATGTGTGTCCTCTTCAAAGAACATTCGAAGATTCTAAGATATTTAGCACACACCGCAACTTGCTAAATCTCTTCTCATCCAAGGGCTTTGTGAAGATATCGGCTAGCTGTTCTTCAGTCTTAATGTGCTCAATAGAGATGTCGCCCTTGAAGACATGACCACGAAGAAAATGATGACGAATCTGGATGTGCTTTGTCTTCGAGTGCTGAACTGGGTTGTGAGCAACCTTGATGGCACTCTCATTGTCACAGTAGAGAGACACATTCTTCACATTGATGACGTAGTCCATGAGGGTTTGCTTCATCCATAGCAATTGAGCACAGCACGAACCAGCAACAATGTACTCAGCTTCAGCAGCAGAGAGTGATACACAGTTCTGGTTCTTCGAGGATGATGTCTACTACACAACCTTCTTCTTGTAGACGTTGTTGTGCCTCCAAGTGCAGTGGTTTGTAGGACAGTAGCAAATTTCCCTCAAGTGGATGACATAAGGTTTATCAATCCGTGGGAGGCGTAGGATGGAGATGGTCTCTCTCAAACAACCCTGCAACCAAATAAGAAAGAGTCTCTTGTGTCCCCAACACACCCAATACAATGGTAAATTGTATAGGTGCACTAGTTCGACGAAGAGATGGTGATACAAGTGCAATATGGATGGTAGATATGGGTATTTGTAATCTGAAAATATAAAAACAGCAAGGTAGCAAGTGGTAAAAGTTAGCGTAAACGGTATTGCAATGCTAGGAAACAAGGCCTAGGGTTCAAACTTTCACTAGTGCAAGTTCTCTCAACAATAATAACATAATTGGATCATATAACAATCCCTCAACATGCAACAAAGAGTCACTCCAAAGTCACTAATAGCGAAGAACAAACGAAGAGATTATTGTAGGGTACGAAACCACTTCAAAGTTATCCTTTCTAACCAATCTATTCAAGAGTCCGTAGTAAAATAACACGAAGCAATTCTTTCCGTTCGATCTATCCTAGGTTCGTACTAGAATAACACCTTAAGATACAAATCAACCAAAACCCTAATGTCACCTAGATATACTCCAATGTCACCACAAGTACCCGTGGGTATGATTATAAGATATGCATCACACAAACTCAGATTCATCTATTAAACCAACACAAAGAACTTCAAAGAGTGCCCCAAACTTTCTACCGGAGAGTCAAGATGAAAACGTGTGCCA
Organism: Triticum aestivum; assembly: GCF_018294505.1. Taxonomy (NCBI): domain Eukaryota; kingdom Viridiplantae; phylum Streptophyta; class Magnoliopsida; order Poales; family Poaceae; genus Triticum; species Triticum aestivum. Next base: position 45,385,768 of record NC_057814.1, on the reverse strand, counting down.
ACCCCTATGCATAAGTTCACAAGGTCACTGAACCCGCAAGTTGATCACCAAAACACACATCGAGTAGATCACGTAAATATCCCATTGTCACCACAGATAAGCACATGCAAGACATACATCAAGTGTTCTCAAATCCTTAAAGACTCCATCCGATAAGATAACTTCAAAGTGAAAACTCAATCCATTAAACAAGAGAGTAGAGGGAGAGAAACATCATACGATCCAACTATAATAGCAAAGCTCGTGAGACATCAAGATCGTGCCAAATCAAGAACACGAGAGAAAGAGAGAGATCAAACAGATAGCTACTGGTACATACCCTCAGCCCCGAGGGTGAACTACTCCCTCCTCGTCATGGAGAGCGCCGGGATGATGAAGATAGCCACCGGTGATGGATCCCCCCTCCGGCAGGGTGCCGGAACAAGGTCCCGATTGGTTTTTGGTGGCTAAAGAGGCTTGCGGCGGTGGAACTACCGATCTAGGTTTCTTTCTAGGGGTTTCTAAATTAATAGGAATTTTTGGCGGCGGTCTCACGTCAGGGGGGTCTCCGAGTCGTCCACGAGATAGGGGGGCGAGCCCAGGGGGTAGGGCGCACCCTCCACCCTCGTGGACGGCTCGGGACTCTTCTGGCCCAACTCTTTTACTCCGGGGGCTTCTTTTGGTCCATAAAAAATGATCAAAAAATGGCACGTCAATTGAATTCCGTTTGGTATTCCTTTTCTGTAAATCTTAAAAACAAGGAAAAAACAGAAACTGGCACTGGGCTGTACGTTAATAGATTAGTCCCAAAAATCATATAAAACAGCATATAAATGCATATAAAACGTCCAAGATGGATAATATAATAGCATGGAACACTCAAAAGTTATATATACGTTGGAGACGTATCAAGCATCCCCAAGCTTAATTCCTGCTCGTCCTCGAGTAGGTAAATGATAAAAATAGAATTTTTGATGTGGAATGCTACCTAACATATTTATCAATGTAATCTGCTTTATTGTGGCAAGAATATTCAGATCCATAAGATTCAAAACAAAAGTTTAATATTGACATGAAAATAATAATACTTCAAGCATACTAACAAGGCAATTATGTCTCCTTAAAATAACATGGCCAAAGAAAGCTTATCCCTAAAAAATCATATAGTCTGACTATGCTCCATCTTCATCACACAAAATACTCAAATCATGCACAACCCCGATGACAAGCCAAGCAGTTGTTTCATACATTAGTATTCTCAAAGTTTTTCAACTTTCACGCAATACATGAGCCTGAGCCATGGACATAGCCCTATAGGTGGAATAGGGCGGTGGTTGGGGAGAAGACAAAAAAGGAGGAAGATGGTCTCACATCAACGGGGCGTATTAATGGGCTATGGAGATGCCCATCAATAGAAATCGATGTGAGTGAGTAGGGATTGCCATGCAACGGATGCACTAGAGCTGTAAGTGTATGGAAGCTCAAAAAGAAAACTAAGTGGGTGTGCATCCAACTTGCTTGCTCATAAAGACCTAGGGCATTTGAGGAAGCCCATCGTTGGAATATACAAGCCAAGTTCTATAATGAAAAAAATTCCCACTAGCGTATGAAAGTGACAACATAGGAGACTCTCTATCATGAAGATCATGGTGCTACTTTGAAGCACAAGTGTGGTAAAAGGATAGTAGCATTGCCCCTTCTCTCTTTTTCTCTCATTTTTTTGTTTGGCTTCTTTGGATCCCTTTTTTCATTGGCTTCTTTGGCCCTTTTTTTTCCTCACATGGGACAATGCTCTAATAATGAAGATCATCACACTTTTATTTACTTAAAACTCAAGAATAACAACTCGATACTAGAACAAAATATGACTCTATATGAATGCCTCCGGCGGTGTACCTGGATGTGCAATGAATCAAGAGCGACATGTATGAAAGAATTATGAAAGGTGGCTTTGCCACAAATACGATGTCAACTACATGATCATGCAAGGCAATATGACAATGATGAAGCGTGTCATAATAAACGGAACGGTGGAAAATTGCATGGCAATATATCTTAGAATGGCTATGGAAATGCCATAATAGGTAGGTATGGTGGCTGTTTTGAGGAAGGTATATGGTGGGTATATGGTACTGGCGAGAGTTGCGCGGCACAAGAGAGGCTAGCAATGGTGGAAGGGTGAGAGTGCGTATAATCCATGGACTCAACATTAGTCATAAAGAACTCACATACTTATTGCAAAAATCTATTAGTCATCAAAACATAGTACTACGCACATGCTCCTAAGGGGATATATTGGTAGGAAAAGGCCATCGCTCGTCCCCAGCCGCCACTCATACGGAAGACAATCAAAATATATCTCATGCTCCAACTTCGTTACATAACGGTTCACCATACGTGCATGCTATGGGACTCACAAATCTCAACACAAGTATTTCTCAAATTCACAACTACTCACTAGCATGACTTTGATATCACCATCTTCATATCTCAAAACAATCATAAGGAATCAAACTTCTCATAGTATTCAATGCACTTTATCTGAAAGTTTTTATTATATCCCTCTTGGACGCCTATCATATTAGGACAAAATTCATAACCAAAAGTAAATTACCATGCTTTCTAAAAGAATCTCAAAATAATATAAGTGAAGCATGAGAGTTCAATAATTTCTATAAAATAAAACCACTACCGTTCTCTAAAAAGATATAAGTGAAGCACTAGAGCAAAATTATCTAGCTCAAAAAGATATAAGTGAAGCACATAGAGTATTCTAATAAATTCTGATTCATGCGTGTCTCTCCCAAAAGGTGTGTACATCAAGGATTATTGTGGTAAACTAAAAAGCAAAGACTTAAATCATACAAGACGCTCCAAGCTAAACACATATCATGTGGTGAATAAAAATATAGCCTCAAGTAAAGTTACCGAAGAACGAAGACGAAAGAGGGGATTCCATCCGGGGCATCCCCAAGCTTAGGCTCTTGGTTGTCCTTGAATATTACCTTGGGGTGCCTTGGGAATCCCCAAGCTTAGGCTCTTGCCACTCCTTATTCCATAGTCCATCGAATCTTTACCTAAAACTTGAAAACTTCACAACACAAAACTTAACAGAAAACTCGTAAGCTCCGTTAGTATAAGAAAATAAATCACCACTTAGGTACTGTTGTGAACTCATTCTAAATTCATATTGCTGTAATATCTACTGTATTACAACTTCTCTATGGTTAATACCCTCCGATACTACTCATAGATTCATCAAAATAAGAAAAAACACATAGAAAACAGAATCTGTCAAAAACAGAACAGTTTGTAGTAATCTGTATCATTAGAATACTTCTGTAACTCCAACAATTATGAAATAAATTGGTGGACGTGAGGAATTTGTCTATTAATCATCTGCAAAAATAATCAACCTAAAATCACTCTCCAGTAAAAAATGGCAGCTAATCTCGGGATCGCAAAAGTTTCTGTTTTTTACAGCAAGATCGCAAAGACTTCACCCAAGTCTTCGCAAAGGTTCTACTTGGCACTGTCGGTGTCAAAACCGGCGGATCTCGGGTAGGGGGTCCCGAACTTTGCATCTAAGGCAGATGGTAACAGGAGGCGGGGTACACAATGTTTACACAGGTTCGGGCCCTCTCGATGGAGGTAATACCCTACTTCCTGGTTGATTGATCTTGATGATATGAGTATTACTAGAGTTGATCTACCACGAGATCGTAGAGGCTAAACCCTAGAAGCTAGCCTATGATTATGATTGTTGTTGTCCTACGGACTAAACCCTCCAGTTTATATAGACACCGAAGGTGGCTAGGGTTACACAGAGTCGGTTACAAGGGAGGAGATCTACATATCCAAATTGCCAAGCTTGCCTTCCACGCAAAGGAGAGTCCCACCCGGACACGGGACGAAGTCTTCAATCTTGTATCTTCATAGCCCAACAGTCCGGCCAAAGTATATAGTCCGGCAATCCGAGGACCCCCTAATCCAGGACTCCGTCAGTAGCCCCCTGAACCAGGCTTCAATGACGATGAGTCCGGCGCGCAGATTGTCTTCGGCATTGCAATGCGGGTTCGTCCTCCGAATACTCCATAGAAGATTTCGAACACAAGGATCGTGTTCGGCTCTGCAAAACAAATTCCACATACCACCGTAGAGAGTATAATATTTCCACAAATCTAATCTGCTGACAACTTTTCATGACGTGACATCACGCCATGGCCCGGTCATTATTCGAACCGTTTTTCTCAACCAGCTACTGCACATATTGCGAGGCGGTTTTCTTGGCATGTCTTGTCGAAGCAGAGATCGTGTCTCCTTATCACAGGATTCTCATCAATACGGGTGTTGGTAACCCAACCGCGCCATTAATCATGACACTTGGGTAATAAGCGAGTTTACCAGGCAAGTGGGAAGGCGCACAGTTCTTACCGCCCTTATAAAGGGACAAGGACTCCTCCTTTTCACCCACGCCTTCTTCTTCCCGATCCATTCCCCTTCGCTCGAGCTCCAGCGCCCGAGCGTTCGTCTTCTCCGCCCACAAAGGCCTTCCGAAAATATCCAGATCCAGAGCAGGAGGCAAGTGGATGGCCTCTACCGTCCGGGAGAAAGATATCAAAAAGCTTTGGGAGGCCGGGTGTCTGGCCAAGAAAATCGGCCACCGTCTCCCGACGGCAGGACAGATCGTTCCTACTCCGGAACCCCACGAGAAGGTTGTATTCCTCCCTCATTTTGTCCGCGGGCTAGGGTTTCCCCTCCACCCGTTCGTTCGCGGCATCATGTATTATTACGGGACCGATTTTCATGATCTATCCCCCAATTCCTTCCTCAACATCTCGACATTCATCGTCGTGTGCGAGGTTTTTCACCGCATCTCGCCACACTTCGGCTTATGGCTGAAGATCTTTAATGTGAAGCCCAAGGTGGTGAGCGGCGAGCACACCGAGTGCGGGGGTGCTATGGTGAGAAAGATGCCCAACGTCACATGGCCAACAGGTACTTTCAATGATTCCGTCAAAGAGTGGCAACAACAGTGGTTCTACATCACTGAGCCGTGCGGCACGGAATGGGCCGCTGCTCCAGAGTTCCGATCCGGAGCCCCTCTGCGGCTTACGTCCTGGCCTAAGAAGGGCCTGAACTGTTCTTCATCCGACAAACTGTCGGTGCTCCAGACGCGCGTTAAAGATATGGAAGACAAGAACGTCGAACTTGTCAATGTAGTCCAGGTGATGTTAGTTCGCCGGATCCTGCCTTGTCAACACCGGATTTGCAATCTAGGGGAATTCGATCCGGCCAAGCACCAGACCCCGCGAGAGCTCTTTGGCTCCTCACACAAAGACATCTGGAAGGTGCTTTTCAAGTCCGGCAAATCATGGCCGGACTCGGCCGAGGACCGCGGGTACCAATTGTCCCACCCTGCAAGCTCGGTAGGTTATTATATACGTTTTATCCGCATAACCCAAGGGAAATGCTTAATGTGTTTTCCTCAACTCCCCTAGGGCTGGACGAAGAAGGCGGGACGAATCCACTATCCGGCCCCGCTGCCTGAAGAACTGGCCGGCCTACTTCTGACGAAGATGCTGGTCCCGGCGCCGAAGAAGAAGGCCGGGAAGGAGGCCAAAAATACCCGGGGCGGCCTAGGTCGTCACGGCACTTCGGACACAGTATCCGAAGGCTCCAACGCCCGTCCTGCCTCCGAAGATGATGAGGAGGAGGAGGAGAACGAATCCCCAGCGGGGGAAAGAAAGAAGAGGGCGGCCTCCATACACTTGGAGGCCGAGTCGCCTAAAAGGGGAAAAGCTCCTCTTCCGGAGGAGTCCACTGCCACCGCCGAAAGCAGCCCGGCGTGGGGTCCCAGGGCGCAGCCCTTGGTGAACTCGTGAGTATATAAAATCTGAACATGTTTATGCGTCCAGACTCATCATGGCATAATATTTTGGGACAATTGCATTTTTGCCCCTAGTTGGTTCCTACCCACGGGGTTTGCCCTTACTTTTCGAGCTTGCTCAGTTTTGCTCTTACTTTTTCCGTCGTGGTCCCTCGAACGCCCTCTGACCGTTTGACCAAAACTTTGAAAATTCATAACTAATTCATATGAACTCAGAAAAATGCAAATAAGATATCTAAATGTTTAGATAAACATTACCTTTATGTGCATATCATTTGCACTCAGGACAAAAGCACCCTTTAAACTACCTGAGGTAATTAATGTTATTAACATTTTTAAAAATAAAAAGGTATAAACAATATTTTTTTCATGAATAAAAATTACATGCAAATGTAGGTGATGTTTTCCGAACATCCAAATATCTTATTTGCATTTTTTTGAGTTCGTATCATCTTGTTATGAATGTTAATACTACTTTGACCGTTATTTGGAAACTTCATAACAAATTGATACGAACTCAGAAAAATGCAAATAAGATATCAGGCTGTTCAGAAAACATCACCTACATTTGCATGTCATTTTTATTCATGAAAAAAAATATTGTTTATACCTTTTTATTTTTAATAATGTTAATAACATTAATTACCTCAGGTAGTTTAAAGGGTGCTTTTTTCCTGAGTGCAAATGATGTGCACATAGAGGTAATGTTTATCTGAACATTTTGATATCTTATTTGCATTTATCTGAGTTCATATGAATTAGTTATGAATTTTCAAAGTTTTGGTCAAACGGTCAAAGGGGATTCGAGGGACCTCGACGGAAAAAGTAAGGGCAAAACTGAGCAAGCTCAAAAAGTAAGGGCAAAACCCGTGGTAGGAACCAACTAGGGGCAAAAATGCAATTGTCCCTAATATTTTAACCTGAGCCATATTTTTTGTAGTCCGGCGAGGTCCCGCACCGAACGATCCTCATTAGAGGATTTGTTGAGCTCGGATGCTATGGAGAGCGGGACGCCCCCGAAGGCCCCTTCCCCCAGATATGTGAATAACACCGAGGCTTCGTCCCAGAAGGACCCCGGCAAAGGAGGGGGGGAAGAGCTCGTGAAGGCGGCGCCTGGAACTCAAACTTCAGGGGCCGGAGACATGGGGGAGAAGATTCTCATGGGAGTCGACGGCGGAAGCCATCTTGAGTTCGGCTCCCCGCCGGACGCAATTCCGGAGACCAATACGGCTCAAGAATCAAGCAGGCAGCCTCCCTCGACTGGAGGGGGCGTGCCTGTTCCACCGGCAATCTCTGTCCAACCAGAGGTGCCGGATGTTTTGTTGGCGGCGCAGAAGAGCGCCTCCATCGTCGATGAACACCGTGCCCTGATGGGTGCGGTGATTAAGGAGATTCAGTCTGCTGAGAGTGGACTGAATGAAGCCTGTATCAGCCTTATAAGAGGCTTTGAGGTATGTTTTTTGAAGTTTCGAAGAGTGTCATAGTATGGATAGTAGCCCCTGATACACTGTTCGGTGCAAGAAAGAACCAGACAGAGGATCAATTTTATGTTCGCAGGAAGATTCACTTGATGACATTTATCTCTCTTCTTTTATAAGCAGGTGTCTGCAGCGGCTGCTGCCTCCCATACTGCGGAGGTCTCCGGACTGAATCAAAGTCTGGAGCGGGCCAAAGAAGAACTTGGCCAGTTGAAAAGGCAATTGGAAGATAAACAAGGTATTCGCAAGCCTTGTTCGCGTTCAGTGCGAACAAATTTCTAGTATGATAAAATATGTTTCATAATTTGCGCCAGGGGCGATGACCGAAGTCGAGGCTCTCAGGAAGGCTGTTGCCGAGGCCAAGGAAAAGGCAGCCGCATAGCAGGCTCTTCATGAGAAGCACGAGGCCACGGTTATTGAAGCTGAGCAGAAGCTTCAAGAGTCCGTGAAGAAATGCGAGACCTTGGAGCAGAGTTTAACGGAGAAAGAATCCGAATTCGCCAGGGCTCATCAGGCCGCACGTGATGCCCAGGGGGAAACCCAAGGCACCCTGCAGGAGATCCAAGAGGCAAGGAAGATCACGGCGGGTAAGGCTTTTTTCCCTATAAAGCAAGTATTTGAGGGGAAAATCATGTTTCTAATTTTTAGTTCGGATTTCTCCAGGATATTTGCGGAACTGCCGCGTAGCATATCGGATGCCGCCCAATTCTACCGAGCCGAAGAAGGGAACACTGCGGATAAGCTCTTCTGGTCGCAGTGTCTGGCACCGAATTATCCAGTGAATTTTGCTGACCAATTGAAACAGCTGATCGAACTGCATAGGGCGGCCGAACTAGCCATGAAGGATTTGATTATCCGGCTATGGCTCGCCGAGCCGATTCCAAGCAGCTACTTCGGGATCATGAAGCGGCTTGTGAGTGCCTGCCCTCGACTTGACGTCATCAAGCGGTCGGTCTGTATATAGGGTGCGCGAATGACCTTCGCCCGCGCAAAGGTGCGCTGGGGGAAGATGGATGCTGAAAAGCTGATGACCGAGGTCATTTGTATTATTTATTGCCTGTTATATAAAAGTTTATCCTCCTGCGCGGCCGTTTTATATATTAATCCTGAGAGTTGGCCAGTCGTCGGCTTCTGCCCCCACGTAGGAAGTACGGGGGTGTTCGGGATAAACCTGGTCACTCTTTATCCCAGTTTTGGGTCCTTCGAAGGAGGTGTTCAGCACAACGAACCAGGGAATCGGACTATAGAGCTTTATCACTCTCACTTAGCCATAGGAGCTTTAGAAAAGGAAGGTAGCGCAGCCCCTGGTGTTCGGAAGACCGCATGAGGGGCTCTATAAGCGCCTGATCGGAAGAAAAGCCGATCCATCGCACGCTGCATTGGTTATGGCATTATGCGGGAGGACTCCTTAAAGATTTTACAACCTCTCGAACAGCTGACCAGATCCCGCCATATCATGACAGTCAGTTTTTGGCTTTCTCTACTGAGGTGCTCGTCCGGAAGAACCGGGACACAATCGCAGTAGTTCTCCCTGTGCCGCCTTAGCCGATATAGCGGAACGTAAGGCAGCAAAACATGGGGGCCGGGCAAACCCAATATTTGACCCCAGACATGATTCGGAGCTGATGCATATAATGCTATAAGTTCGGGCTGTCGAACTTCCATGAAGGTGTTCGGACTTTATTGTCGTATTATGGGTGAAACGAAGCCCCTGGCATATTTAGGGCATATCGCGGTGTACGGATGCCACTTGATAAAAGAATTTCAATAAGAAATGACAGAAGATAAGCGTTATATAAATCCACATGTTGTATTTGAATAGTACGTCAATGCGTATGAGTACATGTAATGTGATAAAAAGGAAATATGACTGTGGAACCTGCTGAGACCAGGGGGGAAGAAGCTGTGTGCGGATCCAGAGTATAGTCGGATGGTCATCGCGGGGAATGTCTAAGGGTTCCCCTGCGCATTCGAGCTGCTTTCATATCGCCAGTCGTGGTCCGTGCAAAGTTGAACCTGCAAACAATATGTAAGAAATGCTTGTGTCCGCATAGCGGTTGAGCCGCGGTATGTGGCATGTCCTGGCTTTCGCCGGGGTGTTTAATTGAGCTCTGGACGAGCCGGGCTATCCTGCCGCGAAGTAGTTCGGAGTCCTTTTGCGGTCGACTTGAGGTTCGATTGAAAGGTGCCACTCGTTGCTTCTGCTGTTAAAGCAGCGGTATGCTCTTTGGTACCGAGGGAAAGTTCGGCCTTGCCATTAACCGTGATGACGCCGCGTGGACCGGGCATCTTGAGCTTACAGTAGGCGTAATGTGGCACCGCGTTGAATCGAGCGAACGCGGTTCGTCCGAGCAGTGCCTGATAATCACTGCGAAAGGGGACGATGTCAAAGATTAACTCTTTGGCACGGTAATTTTCTGGTGATCCGAAGGCTACCTCAAGGGCGATGGAGCCCGTACAGTTGGCCTCCACACCTGGTATGATACCTCTGAAGGTGGTTTTAGTGGGCTTGATCACCGAATGATCGATGCCCATCTTGCGCACTGTGTCCTTGTAAAGCAGGTTTAGACTGCTACCTCCGTCCATAAGGACTCATGTGAGGTGGAACCCGTCAATTGTTGGGTCGAGGACAAGTAAGGCAGGATTGCCCTGATTGGTGTTAACCGGACGATCCGTGATGTTGAAGGTGATCGGCCCTAGTTTATATTGTGGGACGACTGGTTCCATTAAGTCGACACCCCTAAGGGGGCGCAATCGGTCCGGGTTGGGAGTGTGGTTGCCGTTTACCACGTTCACCGTTTGGATTTGTGGTGGAAATTTCTTTTCCCCTCCTGTACTCGGTGATCTGGGCTCCTCGACGCCATCGTCGCTTTGAGACCCCTTATCTTTGTATTTGGCGCCTGACCTGCCGGCTTGTTTGAAGACCCAGCATTCTCTGTTGGTATGATTGGCTGGTGTTCCTGGGGTGCCATGAATTTGGCATGGGCGGTCGAGTATGCGGTCCAGACTGAACGGACCCGAATTGTTATTTTTGAGTGGCCCATTCCGCTGACTGGACTTAGAGCCCCTAAATCCGGCATTGACTACCGTATCTTTGGCGTTTTCACCATTTTTGCGACGCTTGTGTTTGTTGCGTCGGGGTTTGCCGTTGCTATCTCTGGCTTCTGATGTGCCAGGGTTGCTTGCTGTGTTGTTGCTACGGCCAACCAGCTATCTTCGCCCGCGCAAAAGCGGGTCATGAGTGTCGTGAGGGCTGCCATGGATTTTGGCTTCTCTTGGCCGAGATGCCGGGCGAGCCACTCGTCACCGATGTTATGTTTAAAGGCCGCTAGGGTTTCAGCATCCGGACAGTCGACAATTTGGTTCTTTTTAGTTAGGAACCGAGTCCAAAATTTCCTGGATGACTCTCCGAGCTGTTGTGTTATGTGACTTAAATCGTCAGCATCCGGTGGCCGCACATAAGTGCCCTGGAAGTTGTCCAGGAATGCGTCTGCCAGGTTCTCCCAACTTCCGATGGAGTTTGCCGGCAAGCTATGCAGCCAATGCCGAGCCAGCCCTTTGAGTTTTAGCGGGTGATACTTGATGGCGTGTAGATCATCCCCGCGGGCCATGTGAATGTGGAGGAAGAAATCCTCTATCCATACCGCGGGGTCTGTAGTGCCGTCATATGATTCAATGTTCACGGGTTTAAACCCTTATGGGAATTCATGATCCATTACTTCATCAGTGAAGCATAGGGGGTGTGCGGCGCCTCTGTGCCGGGCTATATCACGACGCAGTTCATACGAGTCTTGTCTGCTATGTTCGGCCCGGCCGGTTTTGCTTTTAGTATGTCCAGCGTGACGGTTGTCGTCACATGTCGGGGCGCGCCCCCATGATCCGTAGACCGATTTTTTATGTCCTGGTTTGTTTTCCAATACGTCTCGCAGGTCCTACATGTTACCCCGAGCCTTGGTATTTTTGTTTAACTGGCGACGGGGTGCGGGCTGGACTTCGGCCTGATATCCCGCTTTGTCTCGGCCATGAGGTGGCCGGTCAGCCGAATCATACGCTGGAAGCATAGGTTTTAGTGCTTCGTCCTCGAGTTGGGGTAGCAACCTGTGCTTTGGGTAACTTTTGGTTGGGCGCTTGAGTTCGTATTCCTAGGCCGCCAGGACCTCAGTCCATCTATCTGTTAGCAGATCTTGTTCAGCTTGAAGCTGTTGTTGCTTTTTCTTCTGGCTTTTTGCTATGGCAATAAGCCGGCGCTTGAAGCGCTCCTGCTCGACGGGATCCTTAGGCATGATAAATTCTTCGTTGTCGAGGCTCACCTCGTCTGCGGAGAGAGGCATGTAATTTTCATCCTCTGATTCTCCGTCTGCTTCCTATTCCTTAGGGCTAGCTTGCCCATCTTCCCGCTCGAGGCCTAGCTGGAGGGGATTGTCTTCGTCTTCGGCACTATACGCAACATTATTGCCTCTTGTGCCGGTATCGCCACTTTTGCTATGGCGGTGCTTAGAGCGGCGCCGTTGACGCCGGTGCTTAAATTGCTTCTCAAGGGGATTATCCTCTGTTGCCTTATTGCCATCGCTTTATTTGGGGGTGTCCACCATGTATATATCATATGATGAGGTGGCAGTCCAGCGCCCTGTGGGTGGTGGTTCTTGTTCTTCTCCTACATCGTCGTCCATACCGTCGATGTCTTTGGATCCGAAATCAAGCATGTCGGTTAAATCGTCGACAGTGGCTATTAAGTGGGTGGTGGGTGGGGAATGAATTTCTTCGTCGTCCGCTTCCCACTCGAGCCGGACATAGTTCGGCCAAGGGCCTCCTGATAAGGAGAGAGACCTTCATGAATTCAGCATGTCGTCCGGGTGCGAGTGCTGAAAGATATCCGCGGAGGAAAACTCCATGATCGGCGCCCGATCAGATTCGATAGGTATGGACGCAGGCGGTTTGGAGCCCGTGGCCGGGGACGAATCCAAGGGTCCGGCAACACAGGTCTCGTAGGAAGTAAAGTCAGTATTCGGCTCTATCGCCGCTGAGTGTGCGGCCTCTGTGGCGGGGTCCATCCACCCATCCTCGGACGGCGCGATCTGCTTCGGATCGAGGGCCGGAGTTGCCACAGGGGTGATCTCCCGAACACTGTCCAGCGGCAGAGCTAAATCATAATCATGCTCGTCGTGACTGTGCAGCGCACCTGACATGGGCTCGAATCCGTCGAAGATCGAGTCTCCGCGGATGTCAGCGGTATAGTTTAAACTTCCAAACCTGACCTGACGGCCAGGGGCGTAGCTCTTGATCTGCTCCAGATGGCCAAGCGAGTTGGCCCACAGTGCGAAGCCGCCGAATACGAAGATCTGTCCGGGGAGAAAAACCTCACCCTGGATCACATCATTGTCGATGATCGAATGAGCCATCAAGCCTTATGGTGACCGCACAGTGGAACTCTCAATGAAAGCACCAATGTCGGTGTCAAAACCGGCGGATCTCGGGTAGGGTCCCGAACTGTGCGTCTAAGGCGGATGGTAACAGGAGGCGGGGGACACAATGTTTACCTAGGTTCGGGCCCTCTCGATGGAGGCAATACCCTACTTCCTGCTTGATTGATCTTGATGATATGAGTATTACAAGAGTTGATCTACCACGAGATCGTAGAGGCTAAATCCTAGAAGCTAGCCTATGATTATGATTGTTGTTGTCCTACAGACTAAACCCTCTGGTTTATATAGACACCGGAGGGGGCTAGGGTTACACAGAGTCGGTTACAAGGGAGGAGATCTACATATCTGAATTGCCAAGCTTGCCTTCCACGCAAAGGAGAGTCCACCCGGACACGGGACGAAGTCTTCAATCTTGTATCTTCATAGTCCAACAGTCTGGCCAAAGTATATAGTCCGGCAGTTCGAGGACCCCCTAATCCAGGACTCCCTTAGGCACAAACACTAATTAAAACATAAAACCACATCTAAAGAGAGGCTATATGAATTATTTATTACTAAACAGGAGCAAAAAGCAAGAAACAAAAATAAAATTGGGTTGCCTCCCAACCAGCGCTTACATTTACCGCCCCTAGCTAGGCATGATGATTTCAATCATGCTCACATAAAAGATAAGAATTGAAACATAAAGAGATCATCATGAAGAATATGGCTAGCACATTTAAGTCTAACCCACTTCCTATGCATAGGGATTTTGTGAGCAAACAATTTATGGGAACAAGAATCAACTAGCATAGGAAGACAAAACAAGCATAACTTCAAACCTTTTAACACATAGAGAGGAAACTTGATATTATTGCAATTCCTACAAGCATATATTCCTCCCTCATAATAATTTTCAGTAGCATCATGAATGAATTCAACAATATAACTATCACATAAAGCATTCTTTTCATGAGCCACAAGCATATAAATTTTATGACTCTCCACATAAGCGAATTTCTTCTCATGAATAATAGTGGGAGAAAACTCAACAAAATAATTATCATGTGAGGCATAATCCAATTGAAAACTAAAATCATGATGACAAGTTTCGTGGTTATCATTATTCTTAATAGCATACAAGTCATCACAATAATCATCATAGATAGCAACGTGTCTCCCATTACCAGATTGAATGGGGTTTTCTCAGGATTATCAAAGTAGTACATAATATCTGTCACATAGCGAGCATCGAGGGTTTTAGGAGGTTCCCCATCTCCATGAGCAGCAAGTACACCTAATTTTTTTGGTTTTTCGTGTTCCATTTCCATAACTAAAGATAAAGAACAACTAAGAACAGCAAATAAAAATTACTTAGTGATAAAGCAAACAAGCACACACGAGAATATTCACCCCACGCAATTGCTCCCCGGCAACGGCGCCAGAAAAAGGTCTTGATAACCCACAAGTATAGGGGATCAATTGTAGCCTCTTTCGATAAGTAAGAGTGTCGAACCCAACGAGGCGCTAAAGGTAGAACAAATATTTCCTCAAGTTCTACCGACCACCGATACAACTCTATGCACACTTGACGTTCGCTTTACCTAAAACAAGTATGAAACTAGAAGTACTTTGTAGGTGTTTTTGGATAGGTTTGCAAGAATATAAAGAGCACGTAAATAAAAAGTTGGGGCTGTTTAGATAAATACACAACTAAATTAGTTTTAGTAAAGAGCTTTTTGTCACGAGAAAGTTATTTGTCCCTAGGCAATCGGTAACTAGACCGGTAATCACTATTGCAATTTTATTTGAGGGAGAGGCATAAGCTAACATTATTTATCTACTTGGATCATATGCACTTATGATTGGAACTCTAGCAAGCATCCGCAACTACTAAAGATCATTAAGGTAAAACCCAAAGATAGCATTAAAGTATCAAGTCCTCTTTATTCCCATACGCAAACAACCTACTTACTCGGGTATATGCTTCTATCACTCACGCCACCCACCATAAGCAAATCATGAACATATTGCAAACCCTACAGCGGGGACCCTCACGCTTGCGCGACACGGAGAGCACCATAGGACAGCACTAATAATAAAACATGCAACTCAAACCAATCACGATCATCAATTAACCCATAGGACAAAACGGATCTACTCAAACATCATAGGATAGCCATACATCATTGGGAAATAATATATAGCGTTGAGCACCATGTTTAAGTAGATATTACAGCGGATAAAAGAGGGGGGAAGAGTTGGTGATGATGGCGATGAAGTTGTTGGTGAAGATTGCAGTGGTGATGATGGCCCCCGGTGGCACTCCGGCGCCACCGGAAGCGAGGGGGAGAGAGCCCCCCTCCTTCTTCCTCCTTGACCTCCTAACTAGATGGGAGAAGGGTTTCCCCTCTGGTCCTTGGTCTCTATGGCATGGGAGGGGCGAAATCTCCTCCGGGAATGGATCTGTCTCTCTGTCTCTCTCTGTTTCGGCGTTCTGGGTTTCTGCCCTTTCACCGTTTCTTATATATTCGGAGATCCGTAACTCCGATTGGATTGAAACCTTCGACAAGATTTTTCTCCAAAAATTAGCTTTCTTGCGGCCAAAGAAGAGCAGAAACCGCCTTACGGGAGGCCCACGAGGGTCAGGGGCGCGCCCCCCTGCCTCGTGGCCACCTCGGGCACCGTCTCGTGTTGATTCTTCTTCCCATATTTCCCAAATATTCCAAAAATATTCTCCATCCGTTTTTATCCCGTTTGGACTCTGTTTGATATGGGGTTTCTTCGAAATATAAAACATGCAACAAACAGGAACTGGCACTAGGCACTGGATCAATATGTTAGTCCCAAAAAATAGTATAAAAAGTTGCCAAAAGTATATGAAAGTTGTATAATATTGGCATGGAACAATCAAAAATTATAGATACGACGGAGATGTATCAGCATCCCCAAGCTTAATTCCTGCTCGTCCTTGAGTAGGTAAATGATAAAAAGTTAATTTTTGATGTGGAATGCTACCTAGCATAATCTTGATCATGTATCTAATCATGGCATGAATATTAAGACATGAGTGATTCAAAGCAATAGTCTATCATTTGACATAAAAACAATAATACTTCAAGCCTACTAATACACATGGCCAAAGAAAGTTATCCCTACAAAATCATATAGTCTGGCTATGCTCCATGTTCACCACACAAAATATTCAAATCATGCACAACCCCGATGACAAGCCGAGCAATTGGTTCATACTTTTTAACGCGCTTCAGCTTTTTCAGCCCTCACGCGTTACATGAGCGCAAGCCATGGACATAGCACTATAGGTGGAATAGAATAATATGATGGGGGTTATGTGGAGAAGACAAAAAGGAGAAAGTCTCACATCGACGCGGCTAATCAACGGGCTATGGAGATGCCCTTCAATTGATGTCAATGCAAGGAGTAGGGATTGCCATGCAACAGATGCACTAGAGCTATAAGTATATGAAAGCTCAAACTGAAAACTAAGTGGATGTGCATCCAACTTGCTTGCTCATGAAGACCTCGGGCATTTGAGGAAGCCCATCATCGTAATATACAGCCAAGTTCTATAATGAAAATTCCGTGATAACTCAAGAGACTCTCTATATGAAGAACATGGTGCTACTTTGAAGCACAAGTGTGGTAAAAGGATACTAACATTGCCCCTTTTTTGCGGGCTTCTTTGGCCCCCCTTTTTTTATTTAGGCTTCTTTGGCCTCTCTTTTTTTGGGCAATGCTCTAATAATGATGATCATCACACTTTTATTTACTTACAACTCAATATTACAACTCGATACAAGAACAAAGACATGACTCTATATGAATGCCTCCGGCGGTGTACCGAGATGTGCAATGATCTAGCGTAGAAATGACATAAAAAAACGGACAAGCCATGAAAACATCATGCTAGCTATCTTATGTTCATGCAAAGCAATATGACAATAAATCATGCTAGCTATCTTACGTTCATGCAAAGCAATATGACAATAAACGTTCAAGTCATGTATATGATGATGGAAGTTGCATGGTAATATATCTCGGAATGGCTATGGAAATGCCATGATAGGTAGGTATGGTGGCTGTCTTGAGGAAGATATAATGAGGCTTATGTGTGATAGAGCGTATCGTATCACGGGGTTTGGATGAACCGACAAAGTTTGCACCAACTCTCGAGGTGAGAAAGGGCAATGCACGATACCGAAGAGGCTAGCAATGATGGAAGGGTGAGAGTGCGTATAATCCATGGACTCACATTAGTCATAAAGAACTCATATACTTATTGCAAAATTTTATTAGCCCTCGAAGCAAAGTACTACTACACATGCCCCTAGGGGGTTAGATTGGTAGGAAAAGACCATCGCTCGTCCCCGACCACCACTCATAAGGAACACAATCAATAAATACCTCATGCTCCAACTTCGTTACATAACAGTTCACCATACGTGCATGCTACGGGAATCACAAACTTCAATACAAGTATTTCTACAATCCACAACTACCCACTAGCATGACTCTAATATCACCATTTTTATATCGCAAAACTATTGCAAGGAATCAAATATATCATATTCAGTGATCTACAAGTTTTATGTAGGATTTTATGACTAACCATATGAATGACCAGTTCCTGTCATCTCTCTAAATAGATATAACTGAAGCAAGAGAGTTTAATTCTTTCTACAAAATATATGCCCACGCTCTAACAAATATATGTGAAGAAAAAGAGCATTCTACAAATGGCGGTTTTCTATGTGAAGAGAAACAGGCAATCCAAACTTCAAATGATATAAGTGAAGCATATGACGCATTCTATAAAGCCATACTCAAAAGATATAAGTGAAGTGCAAAGGGCATTCTATAAATCAACCAATGACTATCTCACACCATCATGGTGCATAAAATAAAAATGTAAACTAAATGCAAAAGACGCTCCAAGATTTGCACATATCGCATGAACGAAACAAATCCGAAAACATACCGATATTTGTTGAAGAAAGAGGGGATGCCTTCCGGGGCATCCCCAAGCTTAGACGCTTGAGTCTCCTTGAATATTTACATGGGGACTTGGGGTGCCTTGTGCATCCCCAAGCTTGAGCTCTTGCCTCTCTTCCTTCTTCTCCCATCGAGACCTCCTCGATCTTCGAACACTTCATCCACACAAAACTTCAACAGAAAGCTCGGTAAGATCCGTTACTATAATAAAGCAAATCACTACTCTAAGTACTGTTGCAAACCAGTTCATATTTTTTCATTGTAGCTACTGTAATATAAATTTTCCATGGCTTAATACACTGATAGAAATTGATAGTTTCATCAAAACAAGCAAACTATGCATCAAAAACAGAATCTGTCTAAAACAGAACAGTCTGTAACAATCTGAACATTAACCATACTTCTGGTACTTCAAAAATTCTGCAAAAATTATTAAAAATAAAAAATTTGGATAGAAAGACAGTGCAAAATGTTTCAGAACCATTTGACATTCCAGTAAAAAATGTAAAATCACGCACTACAGCCAAAGTTTCTGTCCTGCACTGCACAAACCAACAAGCATTGTAAACATCCTAAAGGCAAACCTTGGCACATTATTTTTATAATACAATGGAATTCTACAAGGGGATAATTATTTTTGTTGAAAAGTTTCTGTAATCAAGATTCACAAAGTTTCCGTGAGCATGAACAAAGTTCAAGGTGCTCTCCCACTTCAACAATGCTTGTCTCTCTCACTTTCACTTTCCTTTTTGAAAAGTTTTGGGTTATCCTCTTTATTTTTATTTTGTTTTTAAAATTTATAAAACCACTCGACAGAAATAAATGACTCTCTAAAACTTCCGGGTTGTCTCCCTGGCAGCGCTTTCTTTAAAGCCATTAAGCTAGGCATATAGTGCTCAAGTAGTGAATCCACCTGGATCCCAAGGTATATCAAAGCTAATTTTAATTAGCAATGATTTGGCATTCAGTAGTGAGCACAAAGTAACATATATCATGTAATGACGAAGTCTAACTCTCTTCCTATGCATCGGCATGTCATAAAAGAACAATTCATTTACACCTAGTAAAGGCCAAGGCATAGTACATACAATTTCTTGCAATTTTTTCGTGTTGGAAACATAAAGAGGTGGAGATGTAGTTCATCTCTCATGATAATTGCAAGTAGGAGCATCAAGGACATGCATATTATACTCATCAAAATCATCATGTGTAGTAGTAAAAGGCAACCCATCAATATAATCCTTAATAAGCACAAACTTCTCTGATATAGTGTAGTTTGGAGAATTCAAAAAGATAATAGGACTATCATGTGTGGGTGCAATAGCAAAAATTTCATGTTTAACATAAGGAACTATATCAAGTTCATCTCCATGAGCATAATTCATATTGGCATCTTGGCCACAAGCATAGCAAGCATCATCAAAAAGGGATATTTCAAGAGAATCAACGGGATATAATAGTCATCATAGCAATCATCCTTCGGTAAGCACGAAGGGAAATTAAACAATGTATGAGTTGAAGAGTTACTCTCATTAGAAGGTGGGCACGGGTGATGAATCCGCTCTTCCTCCTTCTGTTCTTCGCTCTCCTCCTCATTTTTTTCATCCAATGAGCTCACAGTTTCATCAATTTCTTCTTCCGTAGATTCTTGCAAAATATTAGTCTCTTCTTGGACAGCGGAGACTTTCTCAATAAATGCATCAATATCGGAATTGAATTCATAATTCTCATAGCAATATTTAAGGATAGCTAAATTTTCAGGTCTATAAACAGCATCATAAAGATTTTCACACTCTTTAAATACAGATTCAATTTCATAAGCATGTAACATCCCAAATTTTCAATTTGGAATGTTATACATAGATCATTCATGCATATCTTATTTTATTGCATTTTGTTTTGCGATCTTCGAAATTCTAAGGAACTCAAGGACCCACGGAGAGAGTTGGGGATTTCACCGTTTTCGTATTTGAATTTTATCAAATATCGGAACAAGGATCATTTGGTTTTAATTATATTTCCCTTTGAAAATATTTCATATTAAAATATATGAGAGGAGATAATATGACTTCTCCAAAATAAATAAAGTATTGGAGGAAAAATTTTAAAATCAAATATTTGATTTTATTCGGATTTTATTGCTATTTTATTTGCGTAGGAAAAATATGCGTTTTTCAAAGTTGCATTAGAGCGCCAATAAATGTTCACATTGTCCGGTAGATTTTTAGAGGATGGGGAAAATTTATTTCAGAATTTTTGCAGTCTGTTGAGTATTTCTTTTCTTTGTTTTCTGCGCGAAATAATTTCAAAAAAAAGGAAACCTACCTTGGGCCGTATCCGCCAGGGACTCCGCCCGGGGGAGGCTTTATAAGCCGCAGCCCCGAGCCGCCGCCGCCAGCTCGCCAAGCACCGCCGCCGGAGCCGCTCACCGCTGCTGCCGTCTCGCCCGACTCGCCGGAGGTAGCCGCCGCCGCCTCGGTTTTCGCAAGAAAAACCGATCATTTTTTTTCGAAACCCTAGATCTGTTTTTTTCAAATCTGGTTTGGTTTTTTCCGGTTTAGTTATTTAGCGGACGTTCGTCCATACGTTCGTTTTAACAAACGGTTTTCGCGCGTTAGCCGCAGATAGTGAACGTTCGTTCGCTAGTCTATTCGTCTGTTTTCTTTTCTAGGATTTTTCGCGATTATTTTCGATCGCGATTTCTGATCCGATTTTCGTTCTAGTATAACTTTTCGCTCGTTTATCGAAATCACGCGATACAAGCGCCTAGGTCTTCGTCTCGAAGCCCTCTTTGTGTTTAACCAACTTGAACAAGATTTTGCTACTGTAAAATTTGACTTTAGTCCAGATTGGTAATCAGATCTTGTTTCTTTGGCCGTTTGAGTTTTGTTGCCTCGTTTGATTTGATTCTTTTTGCAAACCGGAGTTCTTAGGTTGAACTTTCTGGTTAGATCACTTATTTGAGTTTTACCCGTGCTCTTGCTTGATGCTTATTGTTTGTTTGTTTGTTTGCGATAGAGTACCCGGAGTGCGGAGCGTGTTACTACGAGTCTCTAGGTTTCGCGGATCATCAGCAAGGCAAGTAACACTTTGACCATATCTCTTTACTACCCAGTTTTATTGCATTAAATCAATCCTCACACAATTGCATTGTTAAGATCTGATTAAATTGTGGGTTTGGGAAGTAGATGAGGTAGTACCTATTCACCTATTTATCATCAAACCTTTGGGAGTTACTTCGACGTTGCTTATATTGCTATGCTATGCTTGTGGACATAGATTGGGTTTGAGTGTATTCATGACAGATGTGAGTTTGTTAATTAATGGTTCAACTTAAGGTGGCAACTTAAATACACATCTGGGTGGATTGTTTGTGGGCACCTGGAGAATCTAGTGTTGTCCTAGGATATCCCGGAGGACCCATGTGATCATCCTACGGCTCGCCACCCAGGCTCAAAGAGATCATAAGACTATTCATGCTAGAAACTTCCGTGTGCAGCCACAAGCCATTATGGGCTCTGGCATAGTTGAGTAAGTTGTGTGAAGCTCTCGAAGAGGTAGACTAGCAGATGTAGTGGATTGTAGGTGGTACTGTCTATCCAGAGTAGAGAGTTAATGCTTCAGAAAGACTGTGTCTCGAATCTCCGACCATGGATGTATTCGAGTCTTGTGGGGAAAAGTGCGCAAACCTCTGCAGAGTGTATAAACTAATCATGGTTAGCCATGTCCCCGGTTATGGATATCTTGAGTATCTATTTATTGGATTACTATGTGGATCTCATCACTCTTATTATAAATTTGAATGGGTTTAATGATGATGCTTAATTGGGATTGAGTTGGAGGAACCTTCTCATGTTTAACAATTACCATGATAGTTAAATAAAATTTATTCCTTTGTTCTACAGAAAAAATTGCTTTTCGCAAAACATGTTAACCATATGGCCTCCACCAGCCATATATGCATGTCGTGATAGCATTACTTCCGTTTCATTACTCTCTTGTGTTACATTGCCAGCATATTCCATGTGCTGACCCGTTTTCGGGCTGCAGCGTATTATGTGGCAGACTTTTCAGACGACGAGTAAGGAGCCTTAGGTCGTGGTCTTTCACTCAGTGATGCCGTTGGAGTTGATGGACTCGCTTTATCTTCCAAGCCTTCCGATGTCATCGTTTTAGATGGCCTTATGCCATATTTATTGTAATAAGTTCTCTTTTGAGACATTCGATGTAATAAGTGTGTGATTGCTACTCTGTTATACATCCTTCAAGTACGGTGCGTGTCAGCATTACCGATCCAGGGATGACACTGATGCACAGAGGTCAGACTGTTTGAGGTCTGGTCGCTACAAGGTGGTATCAGAGTACAAACTGACTGTAGGACACGACCACTAAGCTAAATCCCTAGATCACTACTCTCTTCTCATTTCTGACTCCTCTCCATTTTCTACTCTTTAGGATGGCGGATTCAAGGGACAAGTTTGCACAACCGGATGAAGACACCCCTTTTGGACGCCACTTGAAGGAAGTTACTAGGTACCTAAATATCGGAATACCAAGCTTCACTGGGACTTACAACGCCACTTTACCAGAAGAGGAGCGTTGGATGATTCAAGTTCAAGTTCCAGGAAGGACCTTCACGCCAGTCACTGAGCCCATAGAGTTTTCCTTTGATGCACCAACCTGGAGTCTAGGAAAGAGTATGGCAGCTCACATCACCATGGGACACATTGGAGAAGTCTACGACAAGGATCTCAAGGATACTATCTACCAGATTTGTGGGCACCGAGATGAACAATGGGAGATGATCAGCACCAAGAAGGATAGATCTATTTCAGCTTTCATCCAGGAGTTAAACCAGCACATTCGCCGCCAGGACAATCAGATGTGCGCAGGCATGATGGATCTGAAGAAGGCAATGACCAGGATCACAGAGCTAGAGGAAGAACTCAAGGCTACACGCGAATACTATGAGGAGGAAATCGTGGTACTAGTGGAGAAGAATGACGACATTACAAGGAAGATTGGAGTATTCATGGGAGATCCCGCGCCAGGAGGAGAAGACGACGATTCCACTTGCCCGGAGAACTACATCATCATCGACGACACCTCGGACCCTGACGATAGCGATGATGACTATGTTGATGAAGCTGGAGCAGATATCATGGAGTCTTCGACCGATCAATTTTTCTAGTCGACCACCATAACAGTAGTAGTATTCCCCCATGTATATAGAATAGTCTGAGCACTTTTGTAATGACAGTTAGACCGATTGTATGCCCTTGCTTGATTGATTGAGTGATATGTTTGTGTTTGTCTCTTGTGCATATGGGTAGTGTTTTTCCCCTAGACCTCATTCTATTATGTTTTCTCATCTTTTCTAAACCCAATGGATGCCTCCGAGACGCGACAATGGATTTGCCTTCCCACCGGAGCTCACCCAGTTGATCCAGCAGCAGAATGCATTGATGCAGATACTAGTCCAGAATCAGAATCAGGGGAACAACAACAACAACAACCCACCACCACCACCACCCGTTGATCACTTAGACCGTTTTCTAAGGCTGAATCCGCCGGTGTTCTCAAGTAGCACCGAGCCGATAGTTGCAGATGATTGGCTCCGCAAGATTGGAAGGGAGCTGACCACTGTAGGATGCACAGATGCAGAGAGAGTGCGTTTCGCCGCACATCAGCTTGATGGACCCGCAGCGTCATGGTGGGAGAATTTCACAGCCACTTACCCCATAGGAAGTGTTACATGGGACCAGTTTCAGCAAGCTTTTCACACTGCCCATGTATCAGCAGGAGCTATGGCCATGAAGAAGCACGAGTTTCGCAACTTACGCCAAGGAGGACGCACCGTTGGCCAGTATGTCGATGACTTTAGTAAGCTAGAACGTTATGCCCCAGATGACGTTGCTACGGATGCAGCTAAACAGGAGAAGTTTCAGGAAGGACTGAATGACGAGCTGAGCATGCAGTTGATGGTGGCAAATTTTAATAACTACCAGGAGTTGGTAGATAGAGCTCTCATGATTGAAGGGAAGTAGCAGCAGATTGACAACCGCAAAAAGAAGTATGGACAAGGGAAGTACAATTCTGGAGCTCAGCAAAGACCCCGCTTTACCCCGAACTCGGGAGGACCCCTTCAACATAACCATGGGGGTCACAACCACAATGGAGGGATGTCGCACAACCATAGTAGCTCCAAGAATGGGAATGGCAATGGAGTAAGCAACGGACAAAACCGTTCCAACCCAGCAATGCCCGCCAAGGAGGATCTAAGTCACATTACTTGTTTCAAGTGCGGGAAGAATGGACATTATGCCACAGAGTGTTCTGAAGCAAAGAATGGTAATGGCAATGGAAGCTCTGGGAAGATGCCCAACCCTTTCAATAGGGGACAAGTGAACCACGTTAACGTGGAGGAGTTTGAAGCGCAACCTGATGCAGTAATAGGTAAGTTTATGGTTAAGTCATTTACTGCAATCGTTCTTTTTGATACTGGTGCATCACATTCATACATATCAAGGGGATTTGTGGATAAGTTTAAACTGCCAACCCAAGCCCTTAGGACACCCATGTTAGTAACCTCGCCAGGAGCAGAGTATATGGCTAGCCTATGGTGTGATCAGTTACCATTAAGGATTGGTAACTACCTGTTTCCCTCGGACCTAATAGTATTGGAGTCACAAGGACTGGATGTGATATTAGGCATGGATTGGTTATCGAAGTATGGAGGGAACATTGACTGCGCCAGTAAGTCGATTTTGCTTACCACCCCAGAAGGAAGAAGAATCAAGTATGTATCCCGGCATGTACCGAATAGGACTCAAGTAAATTCCTTATCAGGAGTGGTACAGGAGGAAGTACCAGTGGTGAAGGATTTCCCGGACGTATTTCCAAAAGAGTTGCCAGGCATGCCACCGGATAGAGACATTGAGTTTTTGATCGAGCTTTTGCCAGGCACAGGGCCAATATCTAAAAGACCGTACAGAATGCCCGCAAAGGATTTGGAGGAAATTAAGAAGCAGATTAAGGAGTTACTGGATAAAGGCTATATTCGCCCAAGTTCGTCACCTTGGGGATCACCAGTACTTCTAGTGGAGAAGAAGGATGGATCGTTGAGGATGGTTGTTGATTACCCAGGATTGAATGAGGTGACGATCAAGAACAAGTACCCACTACCGATGATAAATGACTTGTTTGACCAGCTGCAAGGAGCTAAGGTGTTTTCCAAGATCGATTTGCGATCAGGGTACCACCAACTGAAGATTCGAGAGCAGGATATACCTAAGACAGCATTTACCACAAGGTACGGGCTATATGAGTACACCGTTATGTCATTTGGTCTGACTAACGCACCTGTCTATTTTATGAACATGATGAACAAAGTGTTTATGGAGTTTTTGGATAAGTTTGTCGTGGTGTTCATTGATGATATTCTGGTCTACTCGAAGAATGAAGAGGAACATAAGGAGCATTTGCGTTTGGTACTTGGAAAGCTCAGAGAACATCAGCTCTACGCCAAGTTCAGCAAGTGTGAGTTTTGGTTGAAGGAAGTTGGATTTCTTGGACATGTTATATCTGGAGAAGGAATAGCGGTAGACCCTACCAAAGTTGTCACTGTGACAAATTGGGAACCACCCATGTCAAGAAATCCGGAGTTTTCTTGGACTCACAGGATACTACCGGAGGTTCATTGAGAATTTCTCGAAGATTGCAAAGCCTATGACAGAGTTGTTAAAGAAGGACACCAAGTTCAAATGGACTGAGGAATGTGAGGCCAGTTTTTAGGAGTTGAAGAAACGCTTGGTTACATCACCAGTGTTGATTCTGCCAGATCAACACAAGGATTATGAAGTGTATTGCGACGCTTCTCGTCGAGGACTTGGAGCAGTACTTATGCAGGAGGGAAGAGTTGTTTCATATGCCTCACGACAGCTTAAACCCCATGAGTTGAACTATGCTACGCATGATTTGGAGTTAGCAGCCGTAGTGCATGCATTGAAGATGTGCGGACACTTTCTCATCGGAAACCATTGTGAGGTGTACACGGATCACAAGAGTTTGAAGTACATCTTCACGCAGAAGGAGTTGAATCTTAGGAAGAGGAAATGGTTGGAACTCATTAAGGATTATGATATGAGATTGCATTATCATCCTGGAAAGGCTAACGTAGTAGCCGATGCGTTGAGCCGCAAGAGTCATGTCAATACACTCATGACCAGAGAGTTACCCAAGGAGTTAGCAGAGGATCTTCACGAGCTATGTTTGGAGATAGTTCCGAGAGGCTATGTAGAAGCATTGGAGATTCAGTCTACGTTGATGGATAAGATCAGAGAAGCTCAGAAGACAGACAAGGAGATTGCCGAGATTAAGGAAAGGATGAGCAAAGGAAAGGCTAAAGGATTTCGTGAGGATGAGCATGATACCTTATGGTTTGTGGACCGCGTATATGTGCCAAATGATCCGGAGATTAGGAAGTTGATTCTGCAAGAGGCCCATGATTCGCCATATTCGATTCACCCAGGAAATACTAAGATTTATCTGGATTTGAAGGATAGTTTCTGGTGGACCGGAATGAAGAAGGATATTGCGGAGTATGTAGCAGTTTGTGATGTATGTCAGAGAGTGAAGGCAGAGCATCATAAGCCAGCAGGATTGCTACAACCATTGCCGATACCCGAATGGAAGTGGGATAAGCTAGGCATGGATTTCATCACGGGAGTGCCCAGAACTCGTTCAGGCTATGATTCGATATGGGTTGTAGTCGATCGATTGACGAAGGTTGCTCATTTCATCCCAGTCAAGGCCACTTACACCAGTGCTAAGTTGGCAAAGATATACATGACGAGGATTGTATGTGTACATGGAGTTCCGAGGACCATTGTATCAGATAGAGGAACCCAGTTTACCTCAAAGTTTTGGAATCAATTGCATGAGACTTTGGGAACCATGCTAGAGTTCAGTACAGCTTTTCACCCGTAGACGGATGGACAGACTGAGAGAGTCAATCAGATTCTGGAGGACATGTTGAGAGCTTGTGCGCTAGACTATGGATCTAGTTGGGACGACAATTTGCCGTATGCAGAGTTCTCTTACAACAACAGCTATCAAGCCAGTTTGAAGATGGCCCCTTTCGAAGCATTGTATGGAAGGAGGTGCAGAACACCGTTGTTGTGGGATGAAGTAGGAGATCGCCAGTTGTTTGGACCAGACTTGATTAAAGAGTCTGAAGAGAAGGTTAAGCTGATTCGTGATAGACTCAAGGTAGCCCAGTCAAGGCAGAAGAGTTATGCAGATTCTAAACGCAAGGAGACAGTTTACGAAGTTGGAGACAGAGTGTATCTTCGTGTATCCCCACAACGAGGAGTGAAGCGTTTTGGAGTTAAGGGAAAGTTAGCCCCGAGGTTTGTAGGACCTTACCGTGTTTTGGAACATATGGGAGAAGTTGCTTACAAGTTGGAATTGCCCGAAGGATTGTCAGGAGTTCATGATGTGTTCCACGTTTCTCAGTTGAAGAAATGCCACGCAGAGATGGCTAATATTCCTCTGAGAGATACAGTGCCGCTGGAAGCAATACAGTTGGATAGCGATTTGACCTACGAGGAGAAACCAGTCAAGACTCTCGAGTTTGCCAACCGAGTTACACACAGCAAGGTTATCAAGTTCTGCAAAAATCAGTGGAGCCACAATACCGAGGATGAAGCCACCTGGGAACGAGAGGAAGACCTACGGAAGGATCACCCTCACCTATTTTCTAGCCAACCCGAATCTCGAGGGCGAGATTCATCTTAAGGGGGGTAGGTTTGTAACATTCCAAATTTTCAATTTGGAATGTTATACATAGATCATTCATGCATATCGATCTTATTTTATTGCATTTCGTTTTGCGACCCTCGAAATTCTAAGCAACTCAAGGACCCACGGAGAAAGTTGGGGATTTCACCGTTTTCGTATTTAAATTTTATCAAATATCGAAACAATGATCATTTGGTTTTAATTAATTTTCTCTCCGAAAATATTTCATATTAAATTATATGAGAGGAGATAATATGACTTCTCCAAAATAAATGAAGTATTGGAGGAAAAATGTTAAAATCAAATATTTGATTTTATTCGGATTTTATTGCTATTTTATTTGCGTAGGAAAAATATGTGTTTTTCAAAGTTGCATTAGAGTCCCAAATAAATGTTCACCTTGTCCGGTATATTTTTAGAGGACAGGTAAAATTTATTTTAGGATTTTTGGAGTCCGCTTAGTATTTCGTTTCTTTGTTTTCTGCGCGAAATAATTAAAAAAATAAGGAAACCGACCTTGGGCCTCATCCGCCCGGGACTCCGCCCGGGGGAGGCTTTATAAGCCACAGCCCCGAGCCACCCAAGGCCCAGCCCGCCACGCGCCGCCGCCGCTGCCACGCACCGCCGCCGCCATTGCGCGCCGTCGCCGCCGTTGCAGCCGTCGTCGCCGCTGCTGCGCACCGCCGCCCGCCACCCGCCGCCGCCTCGCTAGCCGCGCCGCCGCCGTCTCGCCCGACTCGCCGGAGGTAGCCGCCGCCTCCTCGGTTTTCGCGAGAAAAACCGATCGGTTTTTTTTCGAAACCCTAGATCTGTTTTTTTTCAGATCTGGTTCGGTTTTTTCGGTTTAGTTATTTAGCGGACGTTCGTCCGTACGTTCGTTTTAACGAACGGTTTTCGCCCGTTAGCCGCAGATAGCGAACGTTCGTTCGTTAGTCTGTTCGTCAGTTTTCTTTTTCTAGGATTTTTCGCGATTATTTTCGATCGTGATTTCTGATGCGATTTTCGTTCTAGTATAACTTTTCGCTCGTTTATGGGAATCAGGCGATTCAAGCGCCTAGATCTTCGTCTCGAAGCTGTCTTTCTGTTTAACCAACTTGAACAAGATTTTGTTACTGTAAAATTTGACTTTATTCCAGATTAGTAATCGGATCTTATTTCTTTCGCCGTTTGAGTTTTGTTGGCTCGTTTGATTTGATTCTTTTTGCAAACCGGAGTTCTTAAGTCGAAATTTCTGGTTAGATCTCTTATTTGAGTTTTACCCGTGCTCTTGCTTGATGCTTATTGTTTGTTTGTTTGTTTGTTTGCGATAGAGTACTCGGAGTGTGAAGCGTGTTATTACGAGTCTCTAGGTTTCGCGGATCATCAGCAAGGCAAGTAACACTTTGACCATATCTCTTTACTACCCAGTTTTATTGCATTAGATCAATTCTCACACAATTGCATTGTTAGGATCTGATTAAATTGTGGGTTTGGGAAGTAGATTAGGTAGTACCTATTCACCTGTTTATCATCAAACCTTTGGGAGTTACTTCTACGTTGCTTATATTGCTATGCTATGCTCTTAGACGTGGATTGGGTTTGAGTGTATTCATGACAGATGTGAGTTTGTTAATTAATGGTTCAACTTAAGGTGGCAACTTAAATACACATCTGGGTGGATTGTTTGTGGGCACCTGGAAAATCCAGTGTTGTCCTAGGATATCCCGGAGGACCCGTGTGATCATCCTACGGCTCGCCACCCAGGCTCAAAGAGATCATAAGACTATTCATGCTAGAATCTTCTGTGTGCAGCCACAAGCCATTATGGCCTCTAGCATAGTTGAGTAAGTTCTGTGAAGCTCTCGAAGAGGTAGACTAGCAGATGTAGTGGGTTGTAGGTGGCACTGCCTATCCAGAGTAGAGAGTTAATGCTTCAGAAAGACTGTGTCTCGAATCTCCGACCATGGATGTATTCGAGTCTTGTGGGGAAAAGTTCGCAAACCTCTGCAGAGTATATAAACTAATCATGGTTAGCCATGTCCCCGGTTATGGACATCTTGAGTATCTAGTTATTGGATTATCATTTGGATCTCATCACTCTTATTATAAATTTGATTGGGTTTAATGATGATGCTTAATTGGGATTGAGTTGGAGGAACCTTCTCAATGTTTAACAATTACCATGATAGTTAAATAAAATTTATTCCTTTGTTGTAGGGAAAAATTGGCTTTTCGCAAAACATGTTAACCATACAGCCTCCACCAGCCATATATGCATGCAGTGATAGCATTACTTCCGTTTCCTTACTCTCTTGTGTTAGATTGCCAGCATATTCCATGTGCTGACCCGTTTTCGGGCTGCAACGTATTATGTTGCAGACTTTTCAGACGACGAGTAAGGAGCCTTAGGTAGTGGTCTTTCACTCACTGATGCCGTTGGAGTTGATGGACTCGCTTTATCTTCCAAGCCTTCCGCTGTTATCGTTTTAGATGGCCTTAAGCCATATTTATTGTAATAAGTTCTCTTTTGAGACATTCGATGTAATAAGTGTGTGATTGCTACTCTGTTATAAATCCTTCAAGTACGGTGCGTGTCAGCATTACCGATCCAGGGATGACACTGATGCATAGAGGTCAGACTGTTTGAGGTATGGTCACTACAAAGCACCCATAAAAGCAACAAATTCTTCTATTTGTTCCGCATCATAGTAATCATATATACCTCTAGCATAAGAAGCCAAGGTTTCATTATCATTAAATTTGCATGAAAAGGGAAGGTGTGGAGACTTCATCCTAGAGCAACAAGTATAATCATATCTCAAGCATAGTTGCCTTGCATACCACTTCAACATATAAATTTGATCCCATAATAGTTTCCCTTTTTGAGTCAAGCGATAATCCCTAAAGTATTCACGTTGATCCAACGTGTCTCCCATGACCAGATTGAATGGGGTTTTCTCAGGATTATCAAAGTAGTACATAATATCTGTCACATAACGAGCATCGAGGGTTTTAGGAGGTTCCCCATCTCCATGAGCAGCAAGTACACCTAAATTTTTTGGTTTTTCGTGTTCCATTTCCATAACTAAAGATAAAGAGCAACTAAGAACAGCAAATAAAAATTACTTAGGGATAAAGCAAACAAGCACACACGAGAATATTCACCCCACGCAATTGCTCCCCGGCAACGGCGCCAGAAAAAGGTCTTGATAACCCACCAGTATAGGGGATCAATTGTAGCCTCTTTCGATAAGTAAGAGTGTTGAACCCCAACGAGGAGCTAAAGGTAGAACAAATATTCCCTCAAGTTCTACCGACCACCGATACAACTCTACGCACACTTGACGTTCGCTTTACCTAAAAGAAGTATGAAACTAGAAGTACTTTGTAGGTGTTTTTGGATAGGTTTGCAAGAATATAAAGAGCACGTAAATAAAAAGTTGGGGCTGTTTAGATAAATACACAACTAAATTAGTTTTAGTAAAGAGCTTTTTGTCACGAGAAAGTTATTTGTCCCTAGGCAATCGGTAACTAGACCGGTAATCACTATTGCAATTTTATTTGAGGGAGAGGCATAAGCTAACATTATTTCTCTACTTGGATCATATGCACTTATGATTGGAACTCTAGCAAGCATCCGCAACTACTAAAGATCATTAAGGTAAAACCCAACGATAGCATTAAAGTATCGAGTCCTCTTTATTCCCATACGCAAACAACCTACTTACTCGGGTATATGCTTCTATCACTCATGCCACCCACCATAAGAAAATCATGAACATATTGCAAACCCTACAGCGGGGACCCTCACGCTTGCGCGACACGGAGAGCACCATAGGACAGCACCAATAATAAAACATGCAACTCAAACCAATCACGATCATCAATTAACCCATAGGACAAAACGGATCTAGTCAAACATCATAGGATAGCCATACATCATTGGGAAATAATATATAGCGTTGAGCACCATGTTTAAGTAGAGATTATAGCGGGTAAAAGAGGGGTTAGACCGCTGCATAGAGGGGGGAAGAGTTGGTGATGATGGCGGTGAAGTTTTTGGTGAAGATTGCGGTGGTGATGATGCCCCCCCCCCTTCTTTTTCTTCCTTGACCTCCTCCCAAGATGCGAGAAGGGTTTCCCCTCTGGTCCTTGGTCTCCATGGCATGGGAGGGGCACCGTCTCTCATTGATTCTTATTCCCATATTTCCCAAATATTCCAAAAATATTCTCCGTCCGTTTTACCCCGTCTGGACTCTGTTTGATATGGGGTTTCTGCGAAACATAAAACATGCAACAAACAGGAAATGGCACTGGGCACTGGATCAATATGTTAGTCCCAAAAAATAGTATAAAAAGTTGCCAAAAGTATATGAAAGTTGTATAATATTGGCATGGAACAATCAAAAATTATAGATACGACGGAGACGTATCAGTATTACCTCCGTAGAGAGGGCCCGAACCTGGGTAAACATTGTGTCCCCGTCTCCTATTACCATCGACCTTAGACTCACAGTTCGGGACCCCCTACCCGAGATCCGCCGGTTTTGACACCGACATTGGTGCTTTCATTGAGAGTTCCGTTGTGACGTCGAAAGATAGGATCGATGGCTCGCCTTGTTCTCAAGGACAATATCACCTCTGGAGGAGCGCTGGCCCCAGGCCAAACCCTCCGACTGGCCGGCTTTACCATGACCGCCTTTTCGGCCTTTAAGCCGACGATGACTTCTCGGGTCATCGAAAATCCCCTCCATGGTAGCTCCAAATGCTCCAAACAGATGGATCCGGCGGAGTTGTCATCTTTAAACGAGCTCCTAGATCGCATCACCGCCCTGGGGGTCGCCACAGACTATGATGGGATTGGGCTTAAACCCTACCAAAGAGAAATTAAAACTCCACCGATCACCCATCAGATAGCGGTAGTAGAGGAGCAAGATGACAACTCTTCCTCTAGACTGAGAACGAACTATGTTCGGATCTCCAATCTCTAAGAGCCGGACACCCGCCGGCAGAAAGACACGCCTTGTCCTCCGAACATAGAATCGGACGATAAGCCTAAAAAATCAGTTGATATCCCGGAGCCCGAACTATTGTGTTCGAAAGTCCTTCAGACTCCGGATCCCAAATTGGGTCAGGGTTTGGATTCAAATCCACCCACACACCCAGATATAAGCGCTCTCATGGGCATACGACAGCAGTCTCAGGAAACGGTCCATCACTTATGGGCCAGATTCCTCCTTGTCAAAGACAAGATTAAAGATTGCCGCGACGAAGACGTGATCTCAGCGTTCAGCAACAATTGCACGGATGAGGGAAACCTCAGCGCCATCAACCGCCGTTGCGTATCACACTTCGCAGACTTGGCAACCATAGTACACAAGTACTATGCAATGGAAAGCGCCTGGAAAACTCAGGCAGCCCGCTGGGAACCACAGGTGTCCACCCAACCACTCGTTCAGGCAAAAAGGACGCACCCTCGTGACACGCCCGGCCCAATAGTAAAGAAATATAAGTCCGTTACAAGGCACGGAACCGTTCTGGAGGGATGGCTCGATGGGCCATGCAGAATACACTCAACAACGGATACAATATCAACCCATAGCCTTAGAGCATGTTGGATACTCCGGCAAGTGGCCAAGAGCGGCGAGGATATCCTCATCAAAAATACCCCAGAGCAACACCCCAGAAGACAACGACCTCAGAGTATTGACGGTCTTCGAGACCTTCGCTTCAAACAATAGGCGCAAAAGGGCACTCCGCGACCTCGCCGAAGTCTGCCAAATTGCAGCAATCAACCCTTGGAACGACACGGCCATAACTTTTAACGCCGGTGACGAACCAAAATTCAGGACAGTCCGGGCACCTGCCGCCTTAGTCCTCAGTCCGATTGTGGATGGCTTTCGGCTCACCAAAGTTCTCATGGACGGCGACAGCAGACTAAACCTCATTTACGAGGATACACTCAGCAAAATGGAAATAGACAGGAGCCGCATCGAGCAAAGTAGCGCGAACTTCCAAGGAATTATTCCCAGTCGGGAGGCGCGATGTGCGGGAAAGATCACGCTCGACGTGGTATTCGGCACACCGGAGAACTATCGGTCCGAAGAAATAACCTTCCAAGTGGCCCCTTTAAACAACGGATATCACGCCATATTGGGGGAGATGCATTTACATGCTTCCAAGCCAATGATTGACGCCGCGCTACGAGAGTTCCTGCGTGAGAACTAGGATATATTCGCCTGGCACCCTTCTGATATGCCAGGAATCCCACGAAGGCTGGCCAAACACAACCTCAATATATTGAAGGGATATAAACCAGTCAAGCAAACACTGCGGCGCTTTTCCAAACCCAAACGTCAAGCTATGGGGGAGGAGCTAGCCAAGCTAATCGAGGGCGGATTCATTAGAGAAATAAAACACCCGGACTGGCTAGCAAACCTGGTGATGGTGCCAAAGAAGGATAAATCCTGACGCCTGTGCGTCGATTTCAAAGACCTCAATAAGGCCTGTGTTGGGGAACGTAGTAATTTCAAAAAAATTCCTACGCACACGCAAGATCATGGTGATGCATAGCAACGAGTGGGGAGAGTGTTGTCCACGTACCCTCGTAGACCGAAAGCGGAAGCGTTTATCACAACGCGGTTGATGTAGTCGTACGTCTTCACGATCCGACCGATCAAGTACCGAACGCACGGCACCTCCGAGTTCAGCACACGTTCAGCTCGATGACGTCCCTCAAACTCCGATCCAGCCGAGTGTTGAGGGAGAGTTTCGTCAGCACGACGGTGTGGTGACGATGATGATGTTCCACCGACGCAGGGCTTCGCCTAAGCTCCGCAACGGTATTATCGAGGTGTAATATGGTGGAGGGGGGCACCGCACACGGCTAAAATATCGTATATCAACTTGTGTGTCAAGAGGTGCCCCCTGCCCCTGTATATAAAGGAGCAAGGAGGAGAGGGCCGGCCAAGGGGAGGTGGCGCCCCCAAGGGGGGAGTCCTACTCCCACCGGGAGTAGGACTCCTCCTTTCCTTGTGGGAATAGGAGAAGGGAAGGGGGAAGGAGAAAGAAGGAAGGGGGCGCCCCCTTCCCTAGTCCAATTCGGACTAGCCCATGGGGAGGGGTGCGGCCACCCTTTGGGGCCTTTCTCTCCTTTCCCGTATGGCCCATTAAGGCCCAATACGAATTCCCGTAACTCTCCGGTACTCCAAAAAATACCTGAATCACTCGGAACCTTTCCGAAGTCCGAATATAGTCGTCCAATATATCGATCTTTACGTCTCGGCCATTTCGAGACTCCTCGTCATGTCCCCGATCTCATCCGAGACTCCGAACTCCTTCGGTACATCAACATACATAAACTCATAATAAAACTGTCATCGTAACGTTAAGCGTGCGGACCCGACGGGTTCGAGAACTATGTAGACATGACCAAGACACCTCTCCGGTCAATAACCAATAGCGGAACCTGGATGCTCATATTGGCTCCCACATATTCTACGAAGATCTTTATCGGTCAAACCGCATAACAACATACGTTGTTCCCTTTGTCATCGGTATGTTACTTCCCGAGATTCGATCGTCGGTATCTCGATACCTAGTTCAATCTCGTTACCGGCAAG
The DNA here is from genome assembly GCF_018294505.1 of Triticum aestivum. Classification (NCBI taxonomy): domain Eukaryota; kingdom Viridiplantae; phylum Streptophyta; class Magnoliopsida; order Poales; family Poaceae; genus Triticum; species Triticum aestivum. The sequence goes on along the minus strand of NC_057814.1, from coordinate 45,350,604 downwards.
TCTCTTTACTCGTTCCGTAATACATCATCCCGCAACTAACTCATTAGTCACAATGCTTGCAAGGCTTATAGTGATGTGCATTACCGAGTGGGCCCAGAGATACGTCTCCGACAATCGGAGTGACAAATCCTAATCTCGAAATACGCCAACCCAACAAGTACCTTTGGAGACACCTGTAGAGCACCTTTATAATCACCCGTTTACGTTGTGACGTTTGGTAGCACACAAAGTGTTACTCCGGTAAACGGGAGTTGCATAATCTCATAGTCATAGGAACATGTATAAGTCATGAAGAAAGCAATAGCAACATACTAAACGATCGAGTGCTAAGCTAACGGAATGGGTCAAGTCAATCACGTCATTCTCCTAATGAGGTGATCCCGTTAATCAAATGACAACTCATGTATATGGCTAGGAAACATAACCATCTTTGATTAACGAGCTAGTCAAGTAGAGGCATACTAGTGACACTCTGTTTGTCTATGTATTCACAAATGTATTATGTTTCCGGTTAATACAATTCTAGCATGAATAATAAACATTTATCATGATATAAGGAAATATATAATACTTTATTATTGCCTCTAGGGCATATTTCCTTCAGCCTGCCCTAAGGATCCCTTCCCCCTCCCCCGCATCGACCAAATCATTGACGTCACCGCAGCACACGACTCACTGTGCTTCCTCGATGCATATTCCGGATACCATCAAATCAAAATGAAGGAATCTGATCAAGCTGCAACAGCATTAATTACCCCATACGGGCCATTCTGCTTAAACACCATGCCCTTCGGGCTCAAAAACACTGGAGCAACCTACCAACGCATGATTCAAACATGCCTGGAGAAACAGATCGGCAAGACAGTTGAAGCATACGTGGACGACATCGTCATCAAAACTAGGCACGTCGAGTCACTAATAGACGACTTACGTCTCACATTCGACAACCTCCGTGCATCTGACATTAAGCTCATTCCGGAAAAGTGTGTTTTTGGCGTCCCCGCTGGAAAACTGTTGGGCTTCATCATTTCCAATAGAGGAATTGAGGCAAATGAAGCCAAAATCAGAGCTTTGTCACAATTGGCTATGCTAACGGACCTTAAACAGGTCCAAAAACTCACCGGTTGTGTGGCAGCTTTAAGCCGCTTTATCTCCAGATTGGGAGAAAAGGCATTGCCACTCTATAGCCTTCTACAGCGCACCGATCATTTCGAGTGGACGGATGCGGCAACGGCCAGACTGGAAGAAATAAAAGCCCTTCTAGCGAGCAACCCAATCCTGGCCGCGCCGAACATCGGCGAACCCATATTATTATACATATCGGCAACACACCAGGTGGTGAGCGCAGTGCTCGTCGTTGAACGAGAATAGGACGGACACAAATTCCCACTTCCGAAGCCAGTATACTACGTATCCACTGTCCTCACACCATGCAAATCCCGGTACCCTCATTATCAAAAGATAGCATACGCGGCCTTCATCGCATCCCGGAAGCTACGACACTACTTCCAGGAGTGTTCGATCACGGTGGCTTCTGAAGTACCACTCAATGACATAATAAACAACCGCGATGCTACGGGCTGGATTGCCAAATGGGCCATTGAGCTCCTTCCATTTGACATAGCATACAAACCGCATCGAGCCATTAAATCCCAAGTACTGGCTGACTTCGTCACCGAATGGACAGAAGTCGAACTCCCTAAAGAGTACGGCACATATTCCAACTGGGTTATGTATTTTGATGGTTCCAAAATGCTGGCAGGGCTAGGAGCGGGCATCGTTTTAACGTCCCCCACTGGAGACGTCGTCCAGTACGTACTCCAAATATTATACACAGACTCCAACAACGCAGCCGAATACAAGGCCTCCTTATTGCATGGTCTTCGGATGGCTGTCTCCATGGGCATACAACGCCTGGAAGTGCGCGGGGACTCAAACCTCGCAATATCTCAAATAAATGGAGATTTCGATGCCAAAGATCCGAAAATGGCAGCTTACCGTAATGCCGTTCTCAAAATGTCAGCTCGATTCGTGGGGCTCGAGTTCCATCATGTGGCTCGAGAAAGCAATCAAGCGGCGGATGTCCTCGCTCGCACCGGCGCCAAGCGCGACCCCGTCCCACCTAATATCTTTCTGGAAAGGCTTCTTAAGCCTTCAGTGGTGTGGCAAGGGGAGAGTGGCCACTCCAGTCCGGATCCGACTACATCCCCATATTCCGAACACATTGACACCATCGGGGGCTCAGCCACCGAAATAACACCGTTGGCCCATCTCATTATGGCAGTCATTGCCCCATGGACCGAACCCTTCTTGGCCTACCTTAATAGGAGAGAACTCCCTGAGGATCAGAGTGAGGCTCGCTGCATTGTCCGGCGTTCGAAAGCCTACAAGGTTCACGACGGAGAACTCTACAATAAAAGCGCTACCGAAGTACTTCAAAGATGTATCTCTGAGGAAGAAGGGCGTCAGCTCTTAGCTGAAATTCATGCCGGTCTTGGTGGTCACCACGCCGTGGCTCGGGCCCTCGTAAGCAAGACCTTCCGTACTGGTTTCTATTGGCCAACGGCCCGAGCAGACGCACAGGACCTTGTCCAACGTTGCGTCGGATGTCAGCTTTTCGCCAACCAAAGCCATATGCCACCCACTCCCTACAAACAATCCCCATCACTTGGCCTTTCTCGGTCTGGGGGATCGATATGGTCGGACCCCTTAAAGGAGCCAGCCATAAGAAAAAGTATCTACTGGTCATGGTGGATAAATTCACTAAGTGGATAGAGGCCAAACCAGTTAAAACGGCCGAGGCCGGGCCAGTGATAGAATTCATATCCAGTGTTGTGCACCGTTATGGTGTTCCGCACAGCATCATCACTGATAACGGCTCCAATTTCACAGCCGATGAGGTGAACACCTGGTGTGCTAATCTGGGCATTAAGCTCGACTACGCCTCTGTCTATCACCCTCAAACAAACGGTCAGGTCGAACGGGCCAACGGTCTTATTATGAGCGGCATTAAACCCAGAGTAGTGCGGTCTTTGCGAGAATCGGACAAGCACTGGGTTGAGGAGCTCGACTTCGTACTCTGGGGGTTGCGGACCACGCCCAACCGCCCTACTGGATATACACCTTTCTTCATGGTGTACGGCGCGGAGGCTGTGTTGCCCTGCGATATTATTCATGACTCACCTAGAGTGCGCATGTACGAAGAGAGAGAGGTCGAGCCTGATCGGCAGGACAACCTAGATGCCCTGGAGGAGGAGCGTGATGTCGCAAAAGCCCATTCCGCATTTTATCAACAATAGGCCCACCGATATCAAAGCAGAGAAGTACGGGCCAAGACTTATAATGTTGGTGAACTCGTTCTACGCTTGCCGGAGAAGAAAAAGGACAAACTCAAGCCCAAATGGGAAGGTCCCTTCATAATTGACGAAGTTCTCACCGGAGGAGCGTACCGCCTGCGGGACGCCTCAGACAATCGCCTAGAGCCGAACCCCTGGAACGCGGCCAGACTCCGAAGATTCTATGCCTAGCGCCAAACTATTCATTCGTCTCCTTCTCCCTGCTGTTTTCATTATTTTTTCCTCTCTTTTCGTCTTTTTTTTCTAGCCTTAAAGCTTTTGCGTGGCTAAACCGTGCACCTGTGATGTACACATATTCGAACATGTACGTCCATTATACCTGGGGGCTTCCCGGACAGAAGCTTATCATTATTATTCTCCGAGCATCAAGCTCATCACATATGCGCTTTTCCATATGTACCTTTTCTTCGCCATTATATGCATCGATATGACTGAAGTTTTGGCCAAGCTGGGTTGCCTGGCTCCTGTGCTTATGCCCTATGTTCTCGTTCGTTCGGCTAGGGCATAAAGGGAGCACCTCTGCGATTGTTACTGCCGGGTCATCCGGATGTGTACCTCAGACTGGGTGAAGCCAAAAGTTAGCATTCTTAAGGGAATATTCGGTCGGTGGATTAAAGATGCTTTTTGCATTCACCCCATTGTGAACCCCCAGATGTTATGTATACTATGATTTTTTCAATCACAGTTCGGACATGCACATTAACGCATGCACACCCATGGAAAGGAAACCTTAACGGAACTATTCTCTCTGGAAGATGTTTCTTACAATCATAAATGTAATATAACAGAACTAGCCGGATACAACTTGTCTTTTCAACCAACTATGACCCCTACGCCTGGTTTCCACGCATACACCGGTCTATTTCGCCGCTGAGGTATTCGGAAACACTTCGCACCTTCGGGTCCAGAGGTCGAAGCGAAAAGGTATGCCATGACTTTCGTTTTACAATTCAGCTAGAGTTACATATGTCAAGGAAAGTACATAGTCACTTAGGACTCAAAAATTTCCTGTTCTATACCGTCCAGCAGGCTGTCTAATTTACAATCCTGTTGGGAATACTTGGCGGCTACATCTACTTCGTCATATACCAAATTAACGGGAATTTCCTTCCCATCTGACCCTAGAGGTCTGACCCGGGCCATGCGATTCGGATCAAGCTTGGTATACTGTGTTTTCACCTTGGCCCAGGCCTCTCGTGCACCTTCCCGGCAGGCCGATATTTTCCATAATCGGGAACGCCGCCGTGCTTCCTTGAATAGCTCTACAAGCTCCTCCATACTTCCTGGAGGGGAGGCGGAGGGCCACAACGCCTTGGCAATACTCCGCATTGCCTGCCGAGCTTCTGCGTGCATTTGAGATAGCCCTTGCAGTAGATCGCCCGATGATCCGGACGTCTCCTCTTCGGGGCGGCCCGTTAACATACCTACAAACATAGCTCTGTCAGATGCTTTCATCTCCGAATTACTATAAGGTAAGGTCGGCCACATACTGAATATGCCGCCTCGCAGCCTTTTAGTTCCCTTTACGAAGTCAGCCAGCTGGGCCCGCACATCCTTCAGTTCTTCGCCTAGCTGGGTGTTGGAATCCTAGAGCTTCTTTTTCTCCTCCCTGACTCGGGTCAGCACATGCTCTCGTGCGGCGTGTAGTCTTTTGGCCTCTTTCTCTCCCACTTGAGCGGTTTTCAACTTCTCCTCTAGTTGATCGGATGATCATGTCATAAGCAACAGTGTTAGCATAGCTGGCATATGATTATTATTTCTCGATTTCTTGGATTTCTCCAATACGGCGGTAACAAAATTTAGCTGTGTCCTGCACTTTTCTAGCTCTCGGGACAACAGGTTGTTCTTCTCCGTAAGCACCTGATTGTACAATGATCCTTAAATCAGTTGTTTCAACTGCTTCAAGTCTCGGGGGCTACTGGCATATGATTATCATATTCGGACGATGAAAACTTACCTGCACATCTTTTAAAATCTGCTCTGTGGCTCTATTAAGCCCATCTCGAGCAGCTCGGATGTAAGCATCAGGCGAGCTGAAGGCATTGAATGCCTCTTCTGTCAAGCTGGGGTCCTGTAAAACGGCCCTTCGGTGCCGATGATTCATGGCACTCTCAACTTCTGAGTTTGTGACGGATACGTCATCCGAATCCTCTGCCGAAGGATAATCCGGCCTCGCTCCCGTACCAGCCCCTGCCTTTGTGGCAGGATCGGGATCCCGGCTGTTGGGAGTATGACCGGCTGGTTCCCCGAACATAGTTCGACGAACTCTTTTCCTGATACAGGACAAACGAAAAAGTCACAGTTGGATGCGACTACTGAAAAGCATATTTACAAATCCGTACCTCTTCGATGAAAGCTCGGTCGTGCCTTCGTTTGCTTTCCTCTTCGAAGGCTTGCCCGGTGTGGGAGCTGCTCTCTTCGGAGTCGCCCCTGGGGTAGCATGGCACGCCGAATGTCTCCCCTTTGGAGCACGAGACAGTGCGGTGGGTGAGGCAAAACGAGGGAACTCTTTCGGGGGAGATGTCTCCTGATAACTTACGTGTGAGGCAGGAAGAAGACCGGGATAGTCGGCAGTGATGCCACTTCCGTGCTTTCATAGCTCGCGTGGTAAAACACCCCGTCCTCGAGCACCGCAAATATATCCGGATCCTCTTCGAATCCAAGGTCAAGGTCCCGGTTGTGGTCCTCGGGCTGTGGGGCGGGGCTGTGAAGCCCCTCGGAGATCTTTCGCCAGTGTTGTTATAAATGGACGGATTAATATGCGCTAAAAGCGACTCGGGGTGGAGTAAGTGGAGCAGAGGGGTTGGAACTTACCCAACTAGGAGGATTGTGCATAGAATATCCATCTCCGCGCTTAATACGAAGAAATTCCTCTTCCTCCCCTTTGAACAGTTCGGCCAATATTTTGGCCAAAGCAGCGGGGGTGTCCAGACCTTTCCGGCTGCAGCGGGAGGCGTCATCCTCCCCATTATGGTGCCACATGGGAAGCCTCTCTATTGGAGCGGCTGAACCCCTCGTACTATGGAGGTCGCCATTACCTCGACTATTGATAATCCGGACTGGGCGAGCGTCTTTATCTTGCTCATGAGTTGACGAACTTCCGCACTATCTTCCTCATCGAGGCTCCAAGGGCGCCAGCTGTGGCGTTTCTTCGGCGAAACGCTTGTGAATTTGGGAAGACCCCTCCGAACTGGGCCAGGAAGGGCGACATCCTCGATATAGAACCACTCGGAAGGCCACTCTTCAGAGGCCTTCTTCGGTGTGTCGGACAGGTATCCGGTCGCGGCGATGCACCATATCTCGGCTCCGCGCACTTCAAATATGGATCCCTCGTGGTTACGCGGGATGTGGCAGAATAGCTTTCTCCACAACTCAAAATGGGCATCACAACCCAGGAATAGCTCGCATAGAGCGACGTAATCCGCGATGTGCAGAATGGAAGCCGGAGTGAAGTTGCGCAGTTGAAGGCCATAATACTCCCGAAGCCCTCGGAGGAACGGATGAATTGGAAATCCGACGCATCTTAGCAGGTAGGGGACGAAACACACTCGTTCCCCCAAGATGGATTGGGGAAATTCTCCGCCTGGGCCACGCCATTGAAGGAGGTCAACCCTGCTCGAACAGGGACCAGATTCGCAGGAGGAAGAAATCCCTGTGTTTGCAGCTTCACCAGCTGACCATGGGATACGGAGCACCTCTCCCACTCGCCTTTTTCTGGGCCGCAGGGACGGGAGGATGAGCTGGGAGCGCTAGCCATGTTGGAGTGGCCGTCTTTCCTGGCGATCTCTGAGTATTTTTCCGCGTGGTGCCGAATGGATCTGAGATCCAATCCTTTTAAATAGACGCTCTTTTCTTACATTGCCGGGGTGTTATGTGCAAAAATACCCTGACCTCTCGCATTCGCTAGACACGTGGAAGCTGAAGTTGTTGGTACACAGAAGCCGAGGGGGACGACATTAAATGGAAGGCCGAATACATCACTTGGAAGTCATCTGAGGAGGAACCCGCCTTGCAATGCCGAAGACAATCTGCGCGCCGAACACCTCGTCATTGAAGCCTGGTTCGGGGGCTAGTGAGGGAGTCCTGGACTAAGGGGTCCTCGGGCGTCCGACCTGTTAGCTATCGGCCAGACTGATGGGCTGTGAAGATACGAAGACCAAAGACTGTCACCCGTGTCCGGATGGGACTCTCCTTGGCGTGGAAGGCAAGCTTGGCGACCAAATATGAAGATTCCTTTCTCTGTAACCGACTTTGTGTAACCCTAGATCCCTCCGGTGTCTATATAAACCGGAGGGCTAGGTCCGTAGGACCGAAGGCTCATAACCATAGTCATATAGGCTAGACTTCTAGGGTTTTAGCCATTACGATCTCGTGGTAGATCAACTCTTGTAATACTCATATTCATCAAGATCAATTAAGCAGGAACTGGGGTATTACCTCCATAGAGAGGGCTCAAACCTGGGTAAACATTGTGTCCCCGCCTCCTGTTACCATCGACCTTAGACGCACAGTTCAGGACCCCCTACCCGAGATCCGCCGGTTTTGACACCGACACTAGTAGCATCCTCAGATGAGGATTTGTGATAGTAGCGACAGTTGTAGAATTTGCAGCAATAGAAGCATTTGAACTTTTAGGTGAAGAATTAGCAGATTCATGTTCAATGCATTTCAAACATGGTGGAATGAATTCATCCTGAGCGGCACTGATCTGTTGTGCAAGCAATGAATCACGCTCCTTCTGAAGATCTTCATAACTCACCCTTAGCTTTTCAAGATCTTGCTTTCTTTGAAGAAATTCATAAGAAAGCTTCTCATGATCAGATAAGAGAGTGTTATGATGACTTTGAAGGTTGTCAAACTTGGACTGAAGTCTCTGAAGATTATCAGTCAAGGTTTGAGTGCGATCCATTTCTTCACCCAACAGGGCATCGCTTTTGTCTAGCATGTTTTGAACCTTTTCAAAAGCATTTTGTTGTTTCACAACAATCTTAGCGAGTTTAGAATAGCTAGGCTTGAGGTTTTCATCAAATTCATCCTCACTTGATTCAAAGGAGGGGTATTTGAGTATCTTTGCACCTTTTGCCATGAAGCAATAGGTGGGAGCGTAGTCATCATCGCCGTCGTCAGCAGTGTTGGAGGAGTCATTTTCCTCAGAGTTGAAGATGGACTTGCTGACAAACGCAGTAGCGAGGGCTAGGCTCGCCACACCAGAGTCGGACTCCTCAGATGCCTCCTCTTCCTCATTTTCCTCAGATTCGGCTTCAGAGTCCATTTCCTTGCCAATGAATGCCCAAGCCTTTTTGGAGCTGCTCTTTTTGTGAGATGAGGACTTTGAAGATTTTGAAGATGAAGACTTTGAAGATTTCTTCTTCTTCTTTGAGTCATCAGAACTGTAATCCTTGTATTTCTTCTTCTTTGATTCCTTCTCCCACAGAGGACAATCAGTAATGTAGTGACCAGGTTTCTTGCATTTGTGGCAGGTTCTCATCTTGTAGTCACAGGATGAGGAATCTGATCTCATGCCATCATTTCTTGAGGATTTTCCAAAGCGACCACGTCGTGAGAACTTCTGGAATTTCTTCACGAGCATTGCTAGCTCCTGGCTCAGTTCTTCAGGATCACCAAGGCTGCTACCAGAATCCTCACCTTCAGATTCCGAGACTGCCTTGGCCTTCAGAGCACGTGATCTGCCATAGCTCGGTCCATAGAGATCTCTCTTCTCAGCAAGCTGAAAATCATGAATGTTTAGCCTCTCGAGGATATCAGCGGGTTCAAGTGATTTGTAGTCTCCACGCTCTTGAATCATCAGTGCAAGAGTGTCGAATGAGGAATCAAGCGATCTCAGAAATTTCTTCACCACCTCATGATCGGTGATGTCAGTGGCACCAAGTGCTTGAATCTCATTTCAGATGTCAGTGAGGCGGCCGAAGGTTTGCTGAACATTTTCATTGTCGAGTCGCTTGAAGCGGTTGAAGAGATTGCGAAGAACGTCAACTCGCGAGTCACGCTCTGTTCAGACTCCTTCGTTGACCTTGGACAGCCTATCCCAGATAAGCTTAGTTGTCTCCAAAGCACTCACCCTGCCATAATGCCCTTTGCTCAGATGACCACATATGATATTCTTCGCTTGAGAGTCGAGTTGCTTGAATCTCTTCACATCAGCAGCGTTCACGGAAGGAGTGATGGTGGGAACGCCATTTTCCACAACATACCAGAGATCGTTGTCAATTACCGCAAGATGCATTCACATCTTATTCTTCCAGTAGGGGTAGTCCATCCCATCGAAGGTAGGACACCCAACAGAGACCTTGATCATACCTGCAGTCAACATAACTAAAACTCCAGGCGGTTAAACAAAAATCACACAGAACAAGGGAGTACCTTGCTCTTATACCAATTGAAAGTGCGTTATATCAACTAGAGGGGGTGAATAGGCGATTTTTACAAATTCGTCATTGGGGAATTTCAAGCTGAGGAAATTCCTAAGTCACGAACAACTAGCAGCGTAATAAGTACTCAGATGCAAGCATAACAGAGCAGTAGCACAGTCATCATGATGAAATGAAAACAAGCACAGAGTACAAGTAGCGTAAATACAGAATAAGCAGGATGAAGACAAACTGACTGAAGAAATACGATTTAGGAAATTGAGATAGTCTTCAAAATGTAACGATCAAGTACTTCAACACAGTAAAGAGGAAATGAAAGGGTTGAGGAAATAGAGCCAGATAGCTCGGTGAAGACAATGGTTTGGTGGCCCAGTTCCAACTGCTGTGACAGTTGTACGTTTGGTTGGAGCGGCTAGGTATTTGAACCTAAGGATAGACAGTCCCGTACACACAGTCCTCACCGTATTCTCCTTGAGCTAAGGTCACACAGACCTCGCCCAATCACTCGTGGTAAGTCTTCAGTTGACTTCCAAACCTTCACAGACTCGGTCACTCGGCCATCCACAATTTCCTCTTGGATGCTCTAGACCATGACGCCTGACCGTCTGGAGGATGCACAGTCTTCAAAGGTAACAAGCGTCGGTTCCAAACAGGAACAATCTCTTCAGTGATGCTCAATCACTTTCGGTTTGTAGGTGTTTTCGGTTTGGGCTTTCCTCACTTGATGATTTTTGCTCAAAGTCCTTGGAGGATGGGATGCTCTCAATGACAAATGTCAGTTTCTCTCGGAGCAGCCAACCAGCTAGTGGTTGTAGGGGGCGGCTATTTATAGCCTAGGGAGCAGCCCGACATGATAAGACATAAATGCCCTTCAATGATATGACTGTTAGGTGGGTAGATATTTTGGGACAGCTGGCGCATAGCACAACAATGGTCGGAAATTTGACTATCAAATTCCTCGGGGCTATCATGTTCCTCACTTGTAGGCAATCCGCACTGGCGAATTCCAAACTCCTCAGTCAGAACAAATTCCTCGGAGACCAGAAGATCTTCTTCTCTGTCACTGAAGAAATTGACTGAACCGTATGAGATTTTAAATGGCTTCACTCTAAAGGATTGGTAGGTGTAGGATTTTGAGATGAGCATCACTTGTAAACTTTTCCTTAGTTTTACCTCGACCCCCTTTAACAGTACTGTGTTTCTCTATGACTCAAGAAAGAGAAAATGAAACTACAAAAACAAAAGTCTTCATGCTTCATAATCCTCGCATGAATATCAAGTCTTCAGGATCACACAAAATTCTTCACTTTCAAAGTCTTCAGAAAGCCAAAGTCTTCAGTTGAAGACATTCATTTTTAGGGGTCAACTTTCTTTGTAAATATCAAACTCCTCATAGACTTATAGACCTGTGTACACTCACAAACTCATTAGTCCCTTAACCTATAAGTCTTCAATACACCAAAATTACTATATGTGTGCGCAATTTGCTGGAGGCAGCCAAGTCATGTACTAGCCTATTTGGGCATAACGAAAGCACTGTACATACTTGTGTTTTGATTGATCGATTGATAGACCTGTACCTAAAAATCTTAAACATCGGATGAGCATAGTAATCATGGAAAATATGAGGTTCACGGTCACCCTTGTTGTAAATTCCCTAAACTAACTAAGTAGATCATACATGAAACTTGCGTGGTTTCTCGTACATATAGTCCCTGAGCGGATGTGCCCTGGGGTCCCGTACAGCAAGCTGGGGCCTCCTCCTGCCTTCGGATCGCGACATCAACATATAGAGCAACATGTCTAATTTAGTTCCCGTACAACAAGTCTTGAAACTTTATCATGTATCATCATATAATCTATTGATTAACGTAGAACCTCAACCATATAGAGCAACATGTTTAGGCCTCCTTGGTTCATAGGATATGAATATCATAGGAACGGAAAAATCATATGAAGTGAGATGATATTTGATGCATAGGATAGGAATTTTTTCATTGAGTTTAAGCCAATGTTTTTCCCCAAGTCAAGTGGGCATGCAGCTAAATGGTTAAAACTTAGCAGCGTGTCCAACAACTGAGCGCTCTTAACTAGCTGTGTCAAGTGATTGGCCAGCTGTTAAACATTTCGACGACAATTATCTGCCAATTCCATGCTATTAATGTTTTTATGTATATTTTCGTTGTTTGAAGAAATTAAATTAGAAGTCCAAACATTTGTTCGGATTATTTAAACATACATCTGCAATCGGTTCTCAATTTTTAAAAGTTGTAAGTGTTGTTTCAATAATATAAACTATGCATGGTGTCATCATGTGATGACTACAATAGATGGTTAAAATTTCAATATGTTTCACAAAAGTTATGACATATGTTGCTTACAAACCTATCGATATCCAACTGTAGAGTCGTCGATTCGAGGGGGGGGGGGGGTGTAAGTGTCTGATTTGAGAGAGGGCAAAGTAGTTTTGATATTTTTGTGACATAAAAATGCAGTATACATGTAATACAAACAAATCAACTTCAATTATTGAATTTATATGAGGTGGGTTTGCTATTTTCTGACAACATAATATACTTATGAATTTAGTAGTGTGTGTTGTAATGTACATGCTGCTAGATGCAAGGTTTGCTGTGTTTGCCACGAAATAATATGCTGCTAACATAATTTTAGGATTTTAAGCAGATTTACAAAAGTTGTAAGTGTTGTCTAAACAAAATAAACTTTGCATTATGTCATCATGTGATCGTTAGAATATGTGGTTAAAATTTCAATGTGTTACACAAAATTATCCGATTTGAGAAATAAAGTGTAGTTGTACTAGCATACGTAGAATAACATAACATAGTGCAGTTTTAGTAGCGTGTGGTGCTAGGTGAACACTGCTAGTGTGAATGTTAGCAAGGCAACACCATTGCTTTAAAATCTGAGACCAACTTAGCAATGTTCCCTCATTTACATGCTCCTAGGTGTATGTCCATTAGCAGCATTCATTTTGTGGGCATGCTGCTAGTTGTTTAAGCCCACAAATGAGGTTGGCCGGTGCATGGATGCAAGTTACTTTTGCGGCGTTGAGAAAAGTTGGAGCACTGCTAGTTTCCCATCTTGTGGCGCTTTCTCTCTCGAAATGCTGCTGGCCCTTCGCGACAAAATAGTTGGCTCGGTCTGCAGCACTACTAGCATTTCTTTTCTCTGGACGCTACTAGTGTCAAAGTAGTCTAAACACCCGCAGTTTTGCTGGACGCCGCTGGTAGTTGGCAAAGTTAGTGTCCGCGTGTAGTTCTAGGGATGGGTGCATCCGTTCTAGGGTTATCCGCGTGCTAGTTCTAGGGACGAGTAAAATTTGGCCGCTGGTAGTAAAATCCTACAAGGGGTTTCCCTACTAGTGATAGGTGCATCCGTTCAGCCGGTTGGCGGTGTGGCCGTACGAAGTTGGTGTATTGCCCGTCCAGGATGGCGGTTGCCAGGAAGTACGGAAGGCCCGATGTTGGGTCAAGCTGGTTGATGCAGATGCGGTGCCGAAAGCTAGTTGGTCGGCTATTTTCGTCACTACTCGGGCTTCTTGCTTCCTTCCTACCCGACTCCAGACCCCATGATAAGTATCGATGAGTGTGCTCTCCAGATGCCCGTCCGTCTGCATGAAAGCTCGTGGGCGACGGATACAAAGTGTGCCATGCGTCATTTCAGCTGGTAATTTTGCTCGGATGCAAACCAGCTTTGCTTGCCAGGCCAATTGCCAGCATGTACGCTTCCTGGCCACCGTCCTTTGGCTCTGGCAGGTTAATGCAATGGAACCTTGCCTACCCAGACCCTAGCCGTTGGCCCCCTTTGCGGTCATCTTGCTGCCAACCAACGGTACAGCAAGATCGCTGCCAGATCCCCTGTATCTATTCGCCGGTCGTCTGGTCAACGATGTCTTTTGGGATTTGGACCTGAGTTGTTCTGAGTAGCTTAATACATCCCCCTTGGTACTGACCCAGATGTGGACCTGAGTTGTTCCGGGTAGGAGAACACCTGATTGCAAGCTAAGAACCTACTCGCCTTCTCCTCGTCGGGGAACCTGATCGGCCAAAATTTTGGAACACCAGACAGTTTCTTGGAGGCCGAGCAAACGAGTTCCATGCATGTCTGGCTTGCACCACCTCTACAATCGCTCTATTCACCTCGACAACCTGATTGGCATGATCTGCCCCGTTTTGCGACTCCATCACGCACCTCTGCGCACTGTTGTGCCTACCCAGTTGATCTCTGGCCCGGCGTTTAAAGTATAGGATACAACTGCACCAGGCCAGACAGTTCGGGGAAGCCCCTAGGTGCCCGGGCAAGCCAAACTTCTTTGCGTCCGGGCAACGTTCGGGCTTGTGACACCATTACCAGGGGTTATTACTTCTATAAATCCAGTGAGCACAGACATAGACCGGGCAAGGTGGTTTTGTGCCTTGTGCAGCAAGGGGACGCTGTGAGCGGTAAGTGATATTCCTATGTACAATAGCATACACAAACAGCAAGCCCTGCAGATACCTAAACCAGTGAACTCAAGTTGTGCAACTGGCTCGGAAAAAGCACCTACCGATTAACAATTACACAATAAAGTACACTACATACAACCATGAAGTTTGTTAAAGCAACAAAACCACACGCCGCTATAGAACATTGACAACACCAAACATGGAATTTCATGTTCTTGGCACATACAAGAATGATGCAACGTCGCAGCGACAAAGACGCCTAAATAAGAAAAACAAGAGCACGAACAATGGAACGAAGGGGACACCGACCCAAAACAGAACCGGTGAAAGGGATGCCACCTTGCGGTCTTGCAGAAACAAGCACATCCGGGTGGTACCGGCGACTACCGTCTAGAAGGGCAACTTATTTCCCTGAGAGGAGGTCGTGATTGCCTTTCTTGAGAAGGCCACCAATGTCGTGAAGCTGGAGGACTTCAACATGCCTATAGCCAACACTGCTAGGCGCGGCACGACACTGCTAGGCGCCCACACTGGCTTCCACGGTGATGGCCTCGCGCACGGACTAGTGGCCCTGCGAATGCCGGCTTTGCCGCCAAAGTCTTTTCACCTGAAAGATAGGGCCGCTGCCAGCAGGAGCAAAAATAAGTGAAAGCGAGACCAACATACAGGACAACCGACTTGCGATGTAAGAAAATAACTTATAAGAAACCTCAACCGACCTAAGGCAAAGACCAAAATGCCCAGGAAAACAAGTGGCATGTCAGGTCGAGCAACCAACCATCCATTCTGAGACAGCTCCAGCTGGCCAAGTGAAATGACAGGATGACCAAGACAACATCGAGCGCGACATACTGTCCTATTGTCGCCGTGACTCTATCTAGATGGGACTCATGCCCAGCTGTCTCGACAACGGAACCGTAGCCGGATGGATCTTACGGACCAAGCAATATGCGCCACGCTCAGCCACGCATGTGGCACCAAGCGAGTCCTCGTGTGGCCAATGAGGCGTGACCGACTGGCCCCATGCGCCAGCCGGCTCACGTGGTAATTATTCATTCCTCGATCCCCACGTTGTTGCAACTGGAATACCGACAAATGAAATGTGATGTGTGAAATCAATACTCCTAGCAATGACGCTTGATAGTTAATAGACAATGATCTCATTCTTAGCGTGTTGGTTATTGAATTATCATTCTAAGATTGATCGTGCTACCTAGTCCTTATTTCTGGTGCACTCTTCGATCAATGAGTTAGGATTGTCTCAACTGCTCACTCTTTTGATCATGTCGTCCTGCCCTGAAAGGCAAGATTGTTCTCGAGCTTCATAACATATCGGTGGTTCAAGATTTTCCGGATATCTTCATCGAAGTATCACCAAGTTGTCCCCTGGCCATTATGTTGAGCTCGTGATGAAGTTCGTTTTCTTATAAACCACCACTTCTCCAAGAATATGTGTTGGATATCCCTGAGGTAGTTGGTTAAGTTAAACAACAACTTGGAGAGTTGCAAGATAAAAGCTTTGCCTAACTTAGTTCATTCCAAAGAGATATCTTTTGTGTATTTGTGTTGAAGAAAGATGATATCTTGATCGATATTTGGGGAATTTTGCTCAACTCAAGTGGACGTGCAGTTAAATGGTTAAATCTTACCAGTGTGTCTAGCAAATGAGCACTGCTAACTTGCATCTTCTAGTGACTTGCCAGCTGCTAGACACTTCACCCACAATTATGTGCCAATTCCATGGTATACAAGTTTTTTAGTGTATATTTTAGTTCTTAGATGGATTGATGATAAGTCCGAACATTTGTTGGGATTATTTAAACAGACATCTAAATCAGTTTTTGATTTTTAGAAGTTGTAAGTGTTGTCTGAAAAAATAAACTTTGCGTGGTGTCATGTGATCACTAGTATATTTTTAGAAGTTGTAACTGCTGCTTACAAACCTATCGATATCTAGTGGGAGATTCCTAGATTTGATGGAGGAGGGGGGAGGGGTAGTGTTCGATTTGAGAGAGGGCAAGGTAGTGTTGCCATTTTTGTGACATAAAAATCCTGCATAGTTGTAATGCAGACAAATTAAAGTTTCATATCCAATTATTGGATTTATATGGGTTTGCTACTTTCTCACAACATAAAATATTTTATTAAGTTAGCATCGTGTGCAACAAAGTACATGCTGCTTGATGCAAGGTTTGCTACGTTTGCCAAGAAATGACACACTGCTAGATGCAAGGTTTACAACATTTGCCAAGAAATGGTATGCCAGTATTATAATTTCCGGATTTCGATTTACCAAAAGATATAAGTGTTGTCTAAACAAAATAAGCTTTGCATGGTGTCATCATGTGATCACTAGAATATGTGATTGAAATTTCAACGTGTTACACAATAGTTATGACATATGTCGATATCTATGGGGAGATTCCTAGATTCGAGGGGGGGAGGAATGTCCGACTTGAGAGAGGGGGAGGTAGTATTGCTATTTTTATGACAACAAAAATCTTGCATACATGTAATGCAGACAAATTAAATTTGCATCTCCAATTATTGAATTTATATGAGATGGACTTGCTATTTTCTAACAAGATAATATATTTTATGAAATTGGCATCTGATGTAATGTACACGATTCTAGATGCAAGGTTTGCAGCGTTTGCTAGAAAATGACTCGCTGCTAACAGAATTTCAGGATTTTAAGCAGATTTATCAAAAGTTGTAAGTGTTGTCTAAACAAAATAAACTTTACATGGTGTCATCTTGTGATCATTAGAATATCTGGTTAAAATTTCAATATGTTATACAAAATTGTCCAATTTGAGAGATATAGTATAGTTGTAGTAGCATACATAGAATGACATAATATAGTGTAGTTTTAGTAACTTGTGGTGCTAGGTGAACTGTGCTAGTGTGAACGCTAGCCAAGCAGCACCTTTGTTTTCGAATCTGAGACCAACTTAGCAGCATACCCTCATGTGCACGCTCCTAGGTGTTCGTTAGCAGTGTTCATTTTGTGGGCATGCTGCTAGTTCTTTGAGCCCAGTATCAGTGGCATATTTTTTAATCTTTCTAATCTTCAAGCGCATTGCATCCATCTTGATCTTGTGATCATCGACGACATCCGCAACATGCAACTCCAATTCCATCTTCTCCTCCTCAATTCTTTTCATTTTTCTTCTTCAAGTAATTGTTTTCTTTTTCAATTAAATTTAACCTCTCGACAAGAGGGTCGGTTGGAATTTCCGGTTCACATACCTCCTAGATAAAAACTTCAATGTCACGTTGGTTGGCATAACTGTCATGAACACTAAATAAAACAAATAGTAATAAAAGATAATATACCACATCCAAATCATAGATAGGACGAGGGCCGACGGGGGTGGATACCAAAACCATGGCACTATATAATAACAAATAATAATAAAAGTAAGAAAATTATACAAGTATCTATCTATATCCTCCGAGCTGCGGTGTTGATTTCGTCCGATTTGTGTGCTATGGTGGTCTTCCTTGGCATGCGGTTGAGGCCTCGCGGTGGACCCTTTGTCGGCACCGCTCTGGTCCTGGCGGTTTTGGACCTGCGTTCTCCACTCCAGTGTCCATAGCCTGCCTGTGTCATTTGCCGCGGCGGTTCGGCGACGGCGCTCCTATTGCTACGTCTCTCCAGCCTTCGGCTTGCCGGCGTCCTGGCGGCTTTGTCCTCGGCAGCTTGGATCTGCGTCCCTTTCCGGCTCCTAGCTTGTCGATGCCGTCAGTTGCCTTCCGTCCTCCGCATCGGCTTTTTCTGCCCTGCCACCCTTTGACCCCGTCCACCTCTGTGGGGAGCCAATCCCAAAGCTTGCGTTTTTTGGCCTCGCCCGATGCCACCCACCTACGGCGGGCGCAACCCCACTCAGCCCCCTCCTGAGGTGGTGATCTCGACTAGTGAAGCAACTTCCTCATCTCCGGCCCCTGATCCGCGGCAATGGGATTGCTCGGACTCTGGCCAGGGCGAAGTCCCTGCTTGGCTTGCCGATGCTGGCAGTGACGACACCCATGGGTGTCGTTTTCCTTCTTGGATGCGCTGCCATGGCCTGTACCTGTGCCCCTCTTCGAGCACCAGGGGAAACCCTTGGTCAAGATGTCGTGCCCCTTCTTGAAGGCGTCATCTTGTTTGCTCGCGGCGTCCCCGGTGTTGGTGTTAGAGATGATCGTCGGCTAGCCGGTTTGGGTTGCCCCTCTAGCTAGGCTTGGTTTGGTGATTTAGTTGTGTTTTCTCTTTGTCCGGGTTGAGCATCCCATCCCTCTGCTCTGGGTCCCATGTCCACGCCTTCTCATGTATGCGTTCGTGCTGTGTTGTACCCTCTTATGTACTCATTCTGCTTTTCTTCTATCAATGCAATGATACGCAAGCTTTGCGTATTCGCGAAAAATAAATAAATCATACAAGTAAGAATTCTTTTCTTTTAGAAAAAAGATAAGAACAAGAGCCTCACCACGGTGGTGCCGGTGAGGAGATCGGTGCACGCGATCGACGGCGGTGAGGACGGGGACGGGACGGGACGGACCGCCAAGCCTAGACAAATCTTGAGGAAAATGGAGCTTGGAGAGGAGAAAACTTAAGTGTGGCTCGGGCATTTCATCGAACACCTCATGTGCATGCATAGAAGGGAGAACAAAGCAGTGCATGCACACCTCCCACACGGCCAAAATTCAGAGGAGAGGGTGGGCAGTGGCGAGGGTATATATAGGCATCTCTTTAGTCCCGGTTGGTGGCTAGAACTGGGACAGAAGGCTGACCTTTAGTCCCGGTTCCAGCCACCAACCGGGACTAAAGGTGCTACGCCAGGAGTGAGGCCCATTGGTCCCGGTTCGTGTCTGGAACTGGGACCAAAGGGGTCAGACGAACCGGGACCAATGGCCCCCGAGGCCCGGTCAGCGCCCTGGCCTCACGAACCGGGACTGATGCACCCTTTGGTCCCGGTTCGTAAGGGAACCGGGATTAATGCCCTTATCTGGCCCTGAAGCAAAGCCATGTTTTCTACTAGTGTTAGTCGCTACGCTCAAGTTCGTGCACCCCCATGATGTACAGTAAAATCAAGACAAATATAAAATATAAATAAAAATAAAACTGAAACTTATACATAGCTCCAGATAAGGGCATTAATTATGAATACATGTTTTTGGTGCTTGCAAAGAATGGTGGCCAAATAACATCAAATGATCGCCATACAAATGCAATACAAATTCTGCTGAAATAGTGCACATACGTTTGAGCACAAACTTTGCTTCTTTATACATAGCTCCTCGGATGTCATTTGGGCACGTAATTTTGCATGCGCCTAAAACATTTGGTCATAATCGAAGTTACAAAGTTTTTGAGTTTTTTATTTGTTTTGCTATGTTTTCGGTCATGGGTTTAGCGGGGAAGGGGGGGGGGGTACATCTTGCATGGGTGTAGAAATGGAAGCCACTCTTCGATGGTTGCACATATGGACATGAATCACATGATACAATGTCAATGTTTTTCTAAACCATTAGGTCAACTCTGTTGCTTATGTTGTCGGAATTTTGAAAGGATGAACTTAGGCAAATATTCATTTCTGAGCTCTAGCTCATCTACACCCTATGAACAGTAAAAAAATACTGAAAAAATTTCAAAAAATTCTGAAAAAACATTCATAGATGATGATAGACCAACTATCTTCTATAAAGAATGCATCGGCTGATCGATAAACGTATAGCAAATTATTACTTAACTTAAGAACTGATATGTGCATTAGTCATTAAATTATTTACCAGAAAAAAAGCCTAAATTAAATCTGCTTGGTCTTGGGCGCACATGATTAATCCGCAAATCGATCTGGCCTAATCCTAGGAGCTTCACCGTGGGCTAGCAATGGATGCATGCCTTCTGCTTTTCTTGGTGGGTTTGGCCCTTGTTGGCGCTGGTTTCTACTCAATATGTGGGGCGAATCTGTCGACTTCACTTCCATCCTGCTTCTTGCGGTAGCGCGATGCCAGGCTGATTAGATCGAGTCGAGTTGTGGCACCCAGGAAGGCCAAAAAGAATCATGGGGCAGAGGGCTTACCGAGAGGGAGTTGGGCAGCGTTCGGGTGATCAAACCCACAGGCCCAAAACAGTGCATAGAAATGAAATAGCCTAATAAAAATATACATCATTGGCCCAAAATTGGGGCCCTTGGGATTTGCGGGCCCTGTGAGGTCACACCTCTCGCACAGTCCCCTGGACGGCCATGTGTGTGTGTATGTTTGCGATGCCATTTTTAATCTTGGGGAGGCTAGGATGAGAAATCGAGGAGGGCTTAGAAGGGAATGGCCGCATGTATCAGCGGACTCCACATGGATACAAATTGGGAGAGCTAATCATGAATCCCATAGTCGTGATTATTTTGCCAAAGAGCAATCCTAAGCACTTTTTTTTACAGGGGCAATCCTAAGCGCTTACGAAGCTACAAGGCAGCCTGATCGATCCTATAGCCTTTTTTTATATGTCAACGATCCTATAGCTTTTTTTATTAGGGAATGATTAATCCTACAACTGGTGGTTCACGTATGATTAATCATACAAGGCGTTCTTCAGTCTTCTAAGGGAGATAAGGAATGGGTTTCTTACATTGTGCGACTGAAGTTGGTGCACTAGTATTAGCCTGCCCATGCATTAAGAAAGTGTCTGTTATTACTCATAGTGGCTAAAATAGGTACGATTAGGGACTCAGAAATCATAAGTTGAGTAACTGCAATCATGAGGAGGTTCTACGAGTGTCTTTCATTGTCAAAATTTCCCTATTGGGGACAATTCATAATAACAGAACTTCCTCGAATGGATGTCTAGCTGATAATCTTTTTAGCATTAAAGGTATATGTACTCATTTATCAAATAAGCACTCATTAGTCAAATAATTATGCAAAATATAACAGTCTAGTGAAATACATTCCTCAACAACCACCACCAAGTATCACATATATTACGAAAGTACATATTAATTTTCAACGTTGCACCAAACATATTTTTGGCACTACAAATAATCTCGAACGTCTCAATGCGATCTACATGAAATTACACAAAACCATGTGGAAGTTTTGTATACATTGGGGTTGTTCGTCCTCCTGTCGACAAACTAGAACCTGCACGTTTTATGGATAAAATATTATGAACATAGAAGTATTATAATTGCATAACACACCCATTCAAACTAGTCAGAAACATTTAATATTAAATTGATGATTTATTTTAATCTGTATTGGCTTTTTCTCAATGTTGTTGTATTGATAAAAAGCATAAATTCTAAGCATGAGCAGCAAATATTCTTCACCCAACAATCACAGCTAATAATATATAATAGATACATATCGAGATAACAACTTCTACCAGAGAAGGTGTGTAATGCTAAGTGATCATCCAACTAGGAATCATCAGGAACTATACGTTTTTGTTGACTTTTTGCATTTTGCATGAAATTGTTCTAAAAATTAACTACTAGCATACATGACTGTGAAGCTAGTTTAAATATTGAACAACATTACAAGTGAAAACCTCTCAAAATTAGAGAAACCTATGTGGTATGCAAGAAGGATTACTTATAGTTGGCGCCGTCATCCTTCGTCTTTTGGTGGCCCGTCTATAGTCTGCAGAAATTGTAGGTAGATAAACTTTTTATGTTGCTATAATAAAAGGTAACTGTGATACAAAAAATATCAAAGAATAATGCATATGTGCAAATAGACCCCGGAAGATGTTTTCACACTATGATAGATATCTTGATGTATGCATTTGTACGTGAAATAATTGCAAAAATAATGCTAGCACAAAAGTTTTCAAGGGTGTCAAAGTATTTAACACCACCAACAAGTTACATCCTCCATGAGTTATACAAAATTACTGCTTGTTCACCAGAAGCATTTCTTGAACTTGTCCCCCGCATGATTGTTCGTCCAGACGGAATGATACATGGATATTGTATGAAATTAAACAAGTAATATCATTGTAAAACTATGTAAATGCAATCACGCGGAGGTTCCTATGTAACATTTATATAAACCATTTTCTTTATTATCTAACGAAATAACCTAAAATAATGTCAATTCCATATTAAGTTATGTTGAGTAACTGCACTACAGACTATTTTATGTCGAGTTCATGTATAAGTCAATTTCTTTCCATGATATGGATTACATTTGCACTCTACGTTTGAGAATACCACACAGTAATAATAGAAAAATATATTCAAATGCATCGGTTAAATTACGCATACCATGATTGTCCGTAGAAGTATCAGCAGATCTCTGTCAAAACATAGAATACCATATTAAATTTACACTTGTAAATATATATGAAAAATACATAATCGCATACATGTTTGTACAATTAGTAAATGCTTTGATGTCAAGTATTTAGGCACCTTCTTAACTGGCTCCCCATTTACAGTTCCTGTTCTTCGGAACTCTAAAACGTTGGGTTTGGAGCGGAACCTGTGACTATATTCCTTGTGAAAGTAGTACTGAAATGAGCAAAAAAGATATAGTTAATTTGACATGTACATGATTTAACGTGTAAAATTGCATAGAAAATACAAAAGGAGAAATTTACTATTGTAATGAAAAAATGTGTTGGTAATATAAAAATAAGGAAAAATGTTACGGTGAGAGCAGACAACCCAGCATTCTATACTAAAAATTCTTTTATTATATTACTGTGTTGCATGTTCATAAGTTATGGTTAAGTGCTATGACAAGTGAGCATCCAAAAGTGTGTCGAGAGATCAGAGTCACACTGGTTGAATTCTGGGTTAAATACTATGACAAATTCAATTGTTTAGTTGAACACCAAATTTTTACATGTTGTTAATGCATTATTTTGATATTATGTTTTTGAAATTATGGCATCAGATTGTCAAACGTCACATGATTGGTCGAGTGGGTTTTAATTATTTTAACCATTCAGTACACAAGAGAATTCTATAATAACATGATAATAATGTGCCCTATGTCTTGTTTCACATATATGCATGATTGTGCAAAACCAAATACAGTACAAACTAGAGCGGAAACATATGCAGAATATTATTTGGATGCCAAAGATCAAAGATTTATAAGATAACTCAATTAAAACACATCTTTGTGAATCTAAATAATTTATCATTTGGTCTGAATGCTCATTACGTAAACACTCCATATGCTACGAGATGATTAGGGATTAGCACACACAAAAATTATTAGTGGAAAGACCGCAGAAGAACATGAGTACACTAACCTTGTCATACTGCTTCCCATCTTTTCGAAATTGTTTAACAGCTGTCCACATCCCTGCTCCTGAATCTATATCCTTCAGCCACCGAGGGAGAGGTATATCTATGTAGTCTCCGGGTTGTGCCACTGGTAAAGATTCAGAGCTGACAACAGCCCTCCCAGCAGGGGAGGCAGAATCAATCTCAAGGCCATCGGTATAACCAGGCCCGTCAGATCTTGCTTCCTTCCATCCGACAGCAGGTAATACCATAGCAGAATCTGCTTCCAGGTCGTCATCCTGGGCTTGGCTGCCACAGTATGCGATCCCCATAGAACTATTGCTGATAGTTCTTTCACTCGAATCACTCGAATCTTCTGCTTTTTCAACACGTAGATCCATCTTGCCCTAGTTACCAACAAGTAAATAAAATGAGGAATCAGAAATGGGATGAGGAGAATATATTCAAGGAAGGTAGATAAAAGTGAACCTGGTTTCCGGAGGGTAGAACGGGGAGATGCTTGGCAGGGAGCCCTGGGATGATTTGTTTTTCCTACTGATATGAGAGCAAGGTGGGACTGTGTAGACGAAGAGAAAACACAGGTTTGTAAATTGTGTTCTGACCAGGAATATAAACGCGGGGAGGGGGGTCGGTCAAACCGTGTTGCTTTCTACAGCTAATGTTGTCACCAGCAAAGTACAGCTAGAACGTATTAATTCTTAATTACCTGCTGCCAAAAAGAGCTTTGCTAATATATATCCTTGTGTTTTCACAATTATGTACACACAGTTCAGTCTCTATATATAGTATAAAATCTGGATCCATTGTACGTGGATAGGGGAAAGATTCAGAATGTCATTACTACCATAGATTTTGTGTCAAAATCTATTACTTTCTAAAATAGTTCTGCGTAGTTATTGGTCGTTACCAAAAAAATGTGGCATATATGAATTTGCATTACAGAAAAGGTGCCCCGCATAGTAGGCCCACGCAAACTTGCAAAGATGTACATATAACAATGTATAAAAGAATTCTATCACGAACAGGGCATCCAAAGGGAAAGTAGTAGCTATATGGATCGCTGCAGCCCCGCTACATGCACTTGTATATCCAGCCATTCGAATACCTGGAGATGGATGCGCTAGCCTGGTGCATGTCAGAACTGACCGTTCTAATTACCGGGCTTAGTTTCTGTGCCTATGTGAACACTGGAGGATTGTTGGACATCTCTCACCCGATTATATCACATGCATGCTCTCTATCTCACGCGCTCTCGCCCTTTCACACATGCTGCACGATTTGGCCTATAAAAATAAAAAGCTCTCCCTGACACACAAGTTCTCTCACACACTTCTTTTAAAAACACTCTCACGTCTCCCTCACTTGAAAACTACAAAACCTAGAATATACATCTCTCTCTCTCTCTCTCTCTCTCTCTCTCTCTCTCTCCCTCCCTCTCTCTCTCTCTCTCTCCCTCTCTCTCTCTCTCCCTCTCTCTCTCTCAAGAGTAGGGTTAATATTACCATGAATATATGGCCTTCTTGCATAACGTATACTCAATCTAGTCAGTCGTGCTTTTTTCTATGGGCGTATGAGCCATAGCTTTGAGATGCATATTAGTGAAAATGATATCGAGACATTTGGAAGGTTTGTTTAGTTGTAAAATATAGATTAAACTATTTAAAGAAGGCTACAACATACCATTGGTTATTCTTAAAGACTGAATGAAGTTAATGTGAGATCTGAAGTGTCTTCAGAACTGGCGAGTGGGGAAGATCAAGATCAGTAAACATCAGATGGTGGTTGAAGATTGAAAGATAATATGAATTGCCTAAGCAGTCATCTTGGGCAGTTGGCATGGATGCCGCTGACTGATGACATTGTGCGTGTTCATTTGTTCCCGCGGATCCTCTAAACGATTGGCAGGGTGCCGCCGCAGCTCATCCATGAGGCCCTCCAGAAAAGATAAATAAGCCGTGTTCACGGGAGTTTTTAGTTACTATGCCGATAGTACAAACGCCGTGAAATACCGTCAGAAGCACACCATACCACCAATTAGATGGCTTCAATGGTGTACCAATTTCATTAACAAACTATGAATTAATTCTAAAAACCTATTCTGATTAGGTGTCAATGCAAGCATGCCTATATATACACGTTTAGATAGAGCTCAACTTATGCTTGGGCTTTGGTGGACTGCGGGTTGATTATTACAAACTTCAAGGTCTTTTTTGAAAAAATGTGCGACGGTGAACCCGATAGACTCAATCCGTGCTTTATTATTAGGGAAACATTTGGTCTCCAGTAATTGATTAAAGATTGATCATGATTTATTCCTTTCCATATAAATGGTTACCAAATACTACCAAAATTGATCTTATTGGCAGATAAAATCGTTTTAAATAGATCATGTGTAGAATCCGGTTTAAATGCGTTGTGGGCTAAAAAACGGTGGGGAAGAATTAACCGGAGTGAGACGAGACTACCAACTCACACATTAGGAGTAGAGATTCCCGTTGCTCATGTTCATATGAATTATGCCTAAATGCTATGACGAACAAGGATCCAAATGTGAGTGAATAGATGAAACTAAACCTGTTCATGGACTACACATCCCAGAAGCCCGAAGCCCGGCATCTGGGATAGGCTTGGGCTTCAATTTCTCGCCCGAAGCCCGGCCTGAATGCCCGAAATGGCAACAAATCTATAGTTCATTCAAAATATAGGTATATTATATGATCTTAATATCCCAAATATAATTAGTTTAATTGAAAAGACACTGTTCATGTACTTCGGGCCGGTCCTACCGGGCTCGGGCTTGGAATGTTGACTCTAGGCTTTGTCAAGCCCACTTGGAACCCGACCCGGCCCGAAGGATGATCTGGTTTAGATCAAACTGATATTATTTGAAAGCGGGGAGGGGGGGGGGGTTCCCTTCTTTGGCAAATTCAATTGTATAGTTGAATGCCAAAGAATTAAAGGTAGATGCACTATTTTAGAAAAAATGGATAATCATCATCTATATTATAGGATCAAATTGTAAAACATAGCATGAATAGATGAATAGGTGTGAATTATTTAAACAAGACACTACAAGAAACTTCTAAAATAACTTGAAACCAATGTTAGTAGATCAAAGAAAAAAGGATGGGTTAGTTTCTATAAACGAAAAGTCTAACACCCACACGTGTGGGCGTCTGGCAACTCGCCCACACGCATGGATCCTCGTCCAACCAATTCTGCACGAATCTTGGCGCGTTCTAGCAGTTTTTGTGTGCCACGTAGGACTAAGCTGGTGTGTGGGCACTCATCCGGTCGCCCACACGTCCTTTTTTCACCACACGGGGGGCTGGTGTGTGGACGTTTAGCAATTCGCCCACACACTAGTTTCATGCACGCAGAGGGGGCTGGTGTGTGGGCGTTTATCACTTCACCCACACGCCCGTCTCCTAGCCCACACCCAAAGCTGGCAGTTGCCATGTGTTTCTGCAGGTATATGGAAACTGCCCTAGCTTTGCTTGTAAGCAGATGGCAACTCTTTTTACCCGAGTTGCCATGTGTTTTTGCATGGTACATGGCAACTGCCGTAGCGTGCACGTAAGCAGATGGCAACTCTTTCTTTTACATGGCAACTGCCCTAGCGTGCTTGTGAGCACATGGCAACTCTCTCTTTTACGCGAACATGTTTTTTTGCCATGCCTTCTTGTAGTGGTACATGGCAACTGCCTAGTGTTTAGTGGGTGGCAACTCCTAAAGTTTTGAAATGATGGCAACCGTAGTAGATCAGACCATGCATGGCAACTGCAGTTGAGCAACCATGGCAACTGTAGTTGTCCGACATGGCAACCGAAGTTCAGCGACATGACAACTGCAGTTAAACGAACATGGACGTGGGTCTGGACCATGGCAACTGCGGGACGCGCGGTGACTGTCACGCGGCGTGCGGGACCATGAGGTACGAGGCCTGACGTACGGGGTGCGTGGGCGTTATCTATTTCGCCCACACGCACGCGTGTGAGAGGGATCGGGAGGAAAAAAAAAGAGGTGTGTGGGCATTACTCTTTTTGCCCACACGTGGGTGTGTGGGCTGTTCCTCTTATACACCACACAAAATGTGTGGCAGCCTCCCTAACGCCCACACGTGTGGCACATATCGGCGTCCTTCTCAAAAAGATGCCATGTGTTTTGGTCGTCCCTAGAGACCCTATTTGTATGCTCTCTGGTGTGCACCCGGAGAGAATGCCATTCTTGACAACATTCCATCCGTTGCATCATCGTGGTTTAGGTTTGTCACGCCGCTATATCCTTCTCTTGAATAATCTATTCTTGTCCAGTAACGTTCACAACATCCAGGAATGGCGAGACTGATCAATATCTTTAGTGCATCCTAGCTGAAGGCCAAAAGTCGAGATTCTGACAAATTGGTGTCTTATCACTGCTAGACCATTTGAATATAGTGCAAAAACAAGATTCTGTCAATGGCTATAATAACACTGTAGAACGTGTGGCAGCCAGTGGCAGAGCTTCATGTAGATCAACGGAGGCCATGCCCCCCCCCCCCTTAATTTTTGCATCCATAAAAGAATATACAATATTTTAAGCCCAACTAGTGTTTAAACTAGAGATTAGCCCCTCCTTTGCTACGAATTTTCTCCCCTTCAAGTAATGGCCCTCTTGGATTATGCTCAAGCTCCGCCACTGGCGGCAGCACCACCTAGTTTCAGCAACAACAATGGCCGTCATGAATTTCTGTAAGAGAACTCTAATGGATTCGTTTCGTTAATAGAATAGGCAACGCTCCTGTGGCCATGCCCGCATTCATGAGCAATTTGACATGCTCCCTCTTACGGTCTTACCCCATATTTCCACATGGGAGTTAAGAAGGTAATATTTATTCATGTTCACTACCTAATGCAATCAACGACTCACATTTATTTTATACAATTAGATCTCATGTGAAAAGGGGAGGTAAGAGGGAGCATGTTAAAAAACCTCCGCAGTCATACAATAGCACATGGGGAAATTGAGATGTTAACTGCTTTCTATAAACCACACAAGTGGCCATGAGTTTTTTTACATGTATGCATGGTTGTGCTTAAACAAAATACAAGGTAGTGCGAAAACAAATGCATAAAATAATTTTGACGCAAAGGCTGAAAATGTATCAGGTAACTGAAGCAAAACACAATGTTATCTCTTGGAGAACCTAGGATCTAATTAATTCATCATTTGGTATGAATGCTCATCAATCAAACACTCCTTATGTTACGTGATAATTAACACAGAATGAAAATTATCCTATGACAGAGCATACCAGAACATAAGTATGTACTAACCTCTTCATGCTTCCCATCTGCTCGAAATTGTTTGAGAGCTGTCCACATCCTTTTGCCTGAACCAATTTACTCCAGCCACTCAGGATAAATTTTTATGCAGTCTCGGCGCTGTGCCACTAGAACAAAATCTGACCTGGCAGCAGGCCTCTCTATACGAGAGGCAGAATCATTTCCAAGCTGCGTGTATAATCATGACTGTTAGATCTTGCTGTAGTCCTCTCTCCTATAGCAGGCAATACCATAGCAGATTCTCCTTCCAGGTTGCCATCCTAGGTTCAGCTACTGCTACTTCTTGAGCTTGCGTTAATTTTTCCCTTGAAGAGGAAAGGGTGACGCAACAAAGTAGACATAAATATTTCCCTCAGTTAAGAACCAAGGTATCAATCCAATAGGAGGCACAAGCAAGTCTCCAATATATGCAGCTGCACAAACTAACAAACACTTGCACACAACACGAAAAAGGGGTTGTCAATCCCTTCACGGTCACGAACAAGAGTGAGATCTAATAGAGATAGGTATAAAATATAAACAAAAAGGCAAACTAAAGTAAATATAAATAAATTGCAGAAGGGTATTTTTGGGTTTTTTATTTATAGATCTAAAAATATATGATGGAAAATAGACCTGGGGGCCATAGGTTTCACTAGAGGCTTCTCTCTTGAACAAATTACTGTTGAGCAACTGATAGAAAAGCACATAGTTATGATGATATATAAGGCAATGATCACTAATATATGCATCACATCCATGACAAGTAGACCGAAACGATTCTGCATCTACTACTATTACTCCACACATAGACCGACTCCTGCATGCATCTAGAGTATTAAGTTCATAAGAACAGAGTAACACTTGACATGATGTAGAGCGATAAACTCAAGCAATATGACATAAAACCCATCTTTTTATCCTTGATGGAAACAATGAAATACGTTCCTTGCTACGCCTTCTGTCACTGGGTGAGGACACCGCAAGATTGAACCCAAAAGTAAGCACCTCTACCATTACAAAAAAACCAATCTAGTTGGCCAAACGAAACCGATAGTTTGAAGAGAAATACAAAGATATCTTAATCATGCATAAAAGAGTTCAGAGAAGACTCACATAATATTCATAGATAACCTGATCATAACAATTCATTGAATCTCAACAAACGCACCTCAAAAGAAGATTAAATCGGATAGAACTCCAAGAGCATCGAGGAGAACATTGTATTGAAGATCAAAGAGAGAGAAGAAGCCATGTAGCTATTAGCTATGGACCCTTAGGTGTGTGGTAAACTACTCATGCTTCATTGGAAGGGTAGCAAGGTTGATGTAGAGGCCCTCTGTGATCGAATCCCCCTTCGGCGGAGTGCCAGAAAAGGCCCCAAGATGAGATCTTATGATAACAGAAGCTTGTAGTTGCGGAAAAGTAAGTTGGTCGACGCTTTTGATGTTTGAGGAATATTTGAGAATTTATAGAGGTGGAACTAGGGTTAGAGGACTCCGGGGGGCCCACAAGCAAGGGGGCGCGCCCTGAGGCCTTGTGGCCTCCTTAGGACTCTTCTGGCCCTCTCTCCATGTCTTCTGGGTGTCTTATAGTCCAAGAAAAATCATCGTGAAGTTTTATTCCCTTTGGACTCCGTTTGATATTCCTTTTTATAAAAGTTGAAAACAAGGAAAAAACAGAAACTGACACTGGGCTCTAGGTTAATAACTTAGTCCAAAAAATAATATAGAATAGCATATTAATGTGTATAGAACTTCCAAAACAGATAATATAATAGCATGGAACAATAAAAAATTATAGATATGTTGGAGACGTATCAGCTACCACCATACGGGATCCCCACATAACCCTAACAATCTCCTGCTATTTTAATGACATGGTTCTGCTTGTATCACTCTGATTTTATCAGCAGGTGTGGATGATTGAACAGCTAATACAACATGTTTTCACCAGCAAAGGGTAGCTAACACATATTAATTCATTAATTACTTGTTGCTAAGAATAGTTTTGCTAGGACATATCCTTGTGTTCACACAATTATCTAAACATACTCCCGTATGTATACACAGTATAAAACCTGGATCCAATGTGGATATTATTCGGGGAAGATTAATTACTACCATAGAATTGGTGTCAAAATTTATTACTTGATCAAATAGTTTTTTTATGAATTTTGCTAAAATATTTATTTATATAGTTATTTTTTTTGCATGAGAAACTTCCAACCTATTCATCTTCAATCATGGTAGTATAAAGAACAATAGATAAGAAAAATTGCAACCACAGGTCTGTGGACCACCTAGCGATGACTACAAGCACCAGAGCGAGCCGCGCGTCGCCATCATCACCCCTCCCTCACTGGAGCCGGGAAAAACTAGTTGTAGTAGACAGGCAGGAAGTCGTCGTGTTAAGGACCCATAGGACCAGTGCACCGAAGCAGCAACCATCACCGATGAAGAAAGTCATAGATAGAAAGGATCAATCCTATAAACACCACAAAGACGAATGAAGACCAGATCCAAACTGATTCACCCAAGACCAATGCTGATCGAATCCTGTAAGATCTTACGGAGCACATGATACGTCTCCAACGTATTTATAATTTTTGATTGTTCCATGCAATTATATTATCAATATTGGATGTTTAATATACATTTACTAGCAACTTTATATCAATTTTTGGAACTAACTTATTAACTTAGTGCCCAGTGCCAGTTGCTGTTTTTTGCTTGTTTTTTTACTATGCAGAATATCAATACCAAACGAAGTCCAAATGCCACGAAACTTTTTGAAGATTTTTTTCTGGCAAGGAGAGACCTTGTAAGCTTCTAGAGACCACGAGAAGAGGCCCGTGGGGCCCACTAGGCACCAGGGCGCTCGAGGGGCCTCTAGCGCGCCCTGGTGGGTAGTGGGGCCCATGGGCACCATCTTGACCTACCTCCGCCTCTATAAATACTCTAGAATCCCAAAAACGATAGGGGAGTCGACGAAAAACTTTTTTCACCGCCGCAAGTTCCAGAACCATGAGATCCAATCTAGAGGCCTTTTCCGGCACTATACCGGAGGGGGCAACGATCACGGAGGGGTTGTTCATCATCCTTGATGCCCCTCTGATGATGCGTGAGTAGTTTACCACAGACCTACGGGTCGTAGTTAGTAGCTAGATGGCTTCTTCTCTCTTTTTGATCTTCAATACAAAGTTCTACTTGATGTTCTTGGAGATGTATTTGATGTAATGACTTTTTGCGGTGTGTTTGTTGGGATCCGATGAATTGTGAGTTTATGATCAGATCTATCCATGAATATTATTTGAGTTTTCTCTAAACTCTTTTATGCATGATTGTTATAGCCTCGTATTTCTTCTCTGAATTATTGGTTTGGTTTGGCCAACTAGATTGATTTTTCTTGCCATGGGAAGAGGTGCTTTGTGATGGGTTCGATCTTGTGGTGATCAATCTCACTGACAGAAAGAGACATGACACGCATGTATCGTTGCTATTAAGGGTAACATGATGGGGTTTATTCATACGTGATTGTATCTTGTCTACATTATGTCATCTTGCCTAATGCATTACTCCATTTTTTCATGAATTTAATGCACTCGATGCATGCTGGATAGCGGTCGATGTGTGGAGTAATAGTAGTAGATGCATAATCGTTTCGGTTTACTATTCTTGGACATGATGCCTATATATATGATCATTGCCTTGGATATCGTCATAATTATTTGTTTTTCTATCAATTGCCCAACAGTAATTTGTTTACCTACCGAATGATATTTTCTCGAGAGAAACCTGTAGTGAAAACTATGCTCCCCGGGTCTATCTTTTATCATATAAAACTCCTAAAAATACCTTGCTGCAATTTTATTTTATTCTGTGTTTTAGTTAGATCTATTTATCGAATCCTATACAATTTAGTCTATCTCAATATGGTTGAGGGATTAACATCCCCTATACGCGTTGGGTTGCAAGTATTTGTTGTTTGTGTGCATGTGCTGTTTATATAGTGTTGCTTGGTTCTCATACTGAATTGATAACCTTGGTTCCAAAACTGAAGAAAATACTTATCTGTACTTTACTGCATCATCCCCTCCTCTTCCAGGAAATTCCAACGCAGCTCACAAGTAGCAACACACCTCCACACGCCCTCCGATGACGCTAGACACACCATCCAGGCCCGACCCTGAGGGGGGGTCACCTCCCCCCCCAAGTCCAGGGGGCCCCTCCGATCAGGACACAGTTAAGATAATCTGCATGCAGTCACGATGCAGCCAGCGACGACCACGCGATTATTACGTCGCTGTGTTTACTTCCTTGCAATCACAGGGGCCTAGCAGCGAACAGAACCCGAGTTATTGGGTCTGGCCCGACATGTGGTGAAATACCCACCTGCAGGTGGCGCACAGTTGCCCTTCAATCAAAAAAAAGGGTAGCAGACAATGCCCTAGTCGATCTAGAAAAACGCCCTGGGCTCCTTTTCTCTTCATCGTGGATGCCCACCGCCGATGCCAAACTTCACTCCGCAATCCTGGCAGGGCAATCACCGTCGACGCCATGACGCACGGGGATGTAGGAGGACCACGCCGGTTTATTCGTCATCATGCTATGATAAGAATCATTTTGCACAATCTTTATCGAATCTTATGGGTTTTGTATGGATTATGAGATTACTCTCTTTCGTTGCTCTAGATGGGAGAAACTAGTCACCAGGAGCAGGATTTTCTTTTGGCATTCAAACTTAGGAA
The DNA here is from genome assembly GCF_018294505.1 of Triticum aestivum. Taxonomy (NCBI): domain Eukaryota; kingdom Viridiplantae; phylum Streptophyta; class Magnoliopsida; order Poales; family Poaceae; genus Triticum; species Triticum aestivum. Next base: position 45,317,092 of record NC_057814.1, on the reverse strand, counting down.
TTATGATGTTACTGTTCGGTTAGGAAAATTAGGACCATGGGATGATGTCTACTAAAGCAGGATTAACCACTGAAGGTGCGTCGAAATCTTTATGAACTCTTCTACCTATTGTATTAAATCGGCAATCAATTTTATGGGTTTGTAGTGATGCTGCAAAAGCTCTATCTCAAAGGCATACGGGTGGTTCCTATGCTTTAGAAAATTTGAACTTATATCTCTAGAATCAAATTTCATGGAAAATATTGCTTTTGGATCTGCAGATGATATCAAGTAATGTATTGAATCTTCTGTTAAACTGTTTTCTCTTTTAGTTCAATAAATTTAACTCATTATTTGTGTTATCTCTAGGGCTTAGAAGATGGTTCTAATGCTTCATCAACGAACAAAAATTCTTATGAAGGACGACATGAATATGGAGATACACGATGTGATGATGATGGCCGGGGTATCACTAGTAGAAAACGAGTCTTTTGTCCCGGTTCCAGAGGGCATTTAGTCCCGGGACTAAAGGGTCGGGACTAAAGCCCCCCCTTTAGTCCGGGTAGTGTTACGAACCGGGACTAAATGCCCTCCACGTGGCCGCTGTCTGGAGCTCGACCTTTAGTCCCGGTTAGTAACACCAACCGAGACTAAAGGAACTTTTTTGATTATTATTATTTTTGTAGAAAAAATTGAATTTTTTCTCGATTTTCAAAATTATGAATTATTTGTATTTAATCTCTAATCACCCCTCATCACTGCCCAATTTAATCTCTAATCTCTAATCACCCCTGATCAATCCAAATCGTCTAACTTCCCAATCGGTCACCCATCCTCTCACTACTCCAGCTTGAGCACGCTTAACTTTCGATTTTATTCCCCCTTGTTTCCAAGTTTGCATTTGTTGTTTTCCTGACAATAGTAAGCTGTCAATCCTATTAACCCTTATGAGTTGAAGTTGAGCATGAAGTCACACGTTACACCGTTTGAGTTTGAAACTATTATTCTTAAAACCAATAATTATTTAATAACACTAATATTTTTTGAATATGTAGTTTGACCATAGTTTGACCAGATTTGACCAAAATTCAAAAAAACTAAAATAATTATTTAGTAACACTAATATTCTTGAATAATTATTTAGTACCACTAATATTTCTTGAATAAGTAGTTTGACCACAGTTTGACCTTCAAAAAAACTGAAATTTGAGCATATCTTTTTTCCTTTTAGAATTTGAGGATTCTAAAAATTTGCAAAACGGCCTACATGTTATTAATTTGCGAATTTTCGTGCTGAAAATTTTGATATATTATACGTTTTTTTCGACATTGTATTCAAAAGATATAGTCGTTTTAATTTTTCATCACACTTTTTTGCAAAACATGTCCAAATTTATGTTTTTTAATTTCCCTAACTAGTAGATGTAGTAACATAACTACATCTCGAAGGATTTTATTTTTTGAAGTTTATATCATATTCTCTTGTTTTTTTCAAAACTGAAATGGCGATACGCGGCGGGGGGGGGGGGGGGGGGGGGTAGAGTTTCAACCCTTTAGTCCGGAATGGTGTTGACTACATCTGCCCAACATCTGCTGGCACAGTTGCAACAAGAGTCACAACTAAGGTTAACTAAGCCAGAGTCACGTTCTATTAAAGTGGCAAAAAGAACGGAAATTGGCAATGTCTCCTAGGTGCATATGCACCCATTCTCTAAATACACATTTTGAAAAGTTGAAAAATTCCGAACAAAAATCCCGCGTGTATATCCGGACATTCTATGTGCGTGCACAAAGTTTTCGGTGGAAAACACGGTTTTTACTGGCTTGTGTAAAAAAGACAATTCCTGATGCTTCATTACAACTATTCATTTTGCATTTCTTTATCTTTTTTAGTCAAATTGAAGTGACTAGCAAATCCAAAAAAAAGTAAATGAAAAACATTGCGGCGCAAACGATGCACCATCTTTGGATTTAATATAATTTTTCCATCTCGGGCCCTACTCAAGTATGCACACATACATGCAGATTCATTAGGTAGTAACAAAAAATTTTGACGGACAAATATCATTTGAAGAGTAACAAAAATGGAGAGTTCAGATGTCATATAACCATCAAACTCCAATGAAATGCATATTGTTAGTAAAAAAATATAACAAAGTAAGCGGCAAACCAAAAATGCTAAAAGCAACACAACCGGAATATTTGAAAGAGATAAATATAGAAACAGATGAGACATCATGCACAAAGCATAAGTTTTTGAAACTTTGCCATTTGAGTTCGCATCACAACTTTGTAACCAGCATATGATAAAAACAACCTGAGCAGTAAGTAGATGTGGAGGCCCACCCTGTACCGTGTCATTGTGTGTGTAAACAAGGTAGTAGCATCTTGGTCGATCAGCGATGAGACCATGTGATTAAGCCCCGTAGCTCGAAACATAGGTGATTAGGTGAACTAAAACAGATGAACTCCAGACTCCAAATTCAGTGGAAAATTAATACTTACAAATTGTCCAGAGAAATTTCTTTCCAAAACTATATTTCAATGAAGTGTTGCCCAAAATAATCTTTATTAAACTGGGAACATCTAATAGAAATTCCATATCAAAGGACATCCACGTTAGTTAGTAAATAACATATAATTAAGATTACTTGGGAACATGAATGAAGTTGATTTCAATTAAGAAATAACTTAAAGAACTGATAATAGTGTAATGAAGTGGCACTTTCAACTGTCTACATGCGAACAAAGACAGAAGTGTCACATCACATCTTTTAGTACATGGAAGGATATAAAGAGCAAAACGACGTATTTCTTGCAAATTACTTATTTCATATATATTATGGCATGATTAAAATTGTACCAAAGTAGTTTGTCGAAGAAATGGAATTTACAAAGAAAAAAAATCATAACATGTAAAGCACATATAAAAAACTAACTTGCCAGTGTTGAGCATTTTCATAGAGCACACGGTACTCCACTTTTTCTTAGGCCCAGCTAAGTTGGTAAATTTATTGTCCCAATCTCAGTTGCATACTGACTTGGCCTATGTTGGCATCAGCCTTCTTGATCTTCTGCTCGACCTTTTTTCACATGCATTGCATCCCTGTCAAATGAGCATAGATATGTGGCACCAACATTATCACACCAAAGTGATGCAACCTTTGGATGGCAAACACCAAACTTAGTCAACAAGTTCTGAACCCAAATGACCTCAGTAGTAGAATTAGCTAGGGCTTTATACTCAGCTTCTGTGCATGATCTAGATACAGTGGGTTGCTTGCAAGCGCTCCATGAAACTAGGTTACTTCCTAGAAACACTGCAAAACCTCCTGTGGACCTCCTGTCATCAGGACAACCTGCCCAATCTGCATCTGAAAAATCACTTACAAGCATAGAATCTGACTTACTGATCTGAAGTCCATACTGCTCGTTCCCTGAAGATATCTCAATATCCTTTTTATTGTTGTCCAATGAACGCTAGTAGGAGCATGCAAGAACTGATATACTTTATTTACTGAATATGAAATGTCTGGCCTGGTCAATTTCAGATACTGTAATGCTCCTACAATACTCCTGTACCTGGTAGAGTCCTCTCCCCAAGTACTTCACCATCATGGAGAGACAGTTTTTCCGAGGTGGACAGAGGTGTAGACGAAGGATTGCACCCCTTCAGGCCCATTCTCTGGAGTATTTCTTGTACATATTTTTCCTGTGACATCAAAATTCCACTCTGAACATTTTTAACCTCAATCCCATGTAAGAAGTGAAGGCTGGCAAGATCCTTGAGAGCACAGTCCTTGCTCAAATCCTTGAGAAGGGCTTCAACTGCTTGAGATGGTGAACTAGTGACAACTATATCATCCACATAAAATGAGCATAAAAATAGTTATCCCATGCTTGTGATAAAAGAAAAGCGATGTGTCTCCCTTGGATGGAAGAAAAGGAAGAGATTGTAACTTTGAGGATAGGCGAGCGTACCATGCTCTAGGTGTCTGTTTCAGTCCATATAATGCTTTATCAATATTGCAAATGATACGTCTCCAATGTATCTATAATTTTTGATTCTTTCATGCTATATTATATTCTGTTTTGGATGTTTAACGGGCTTTATTATACACTTTTATATTACTTTTGGGACTAACCTATTAACCGGAGGCCCAGCCCAACTTGCTGTTTTTTGCCTATTTCAGTGTTTCGCGGAAAAAGAATATCAAACGGAGTCCAAACGAAATGAAACCTTCGGGAACGTGATTTTCGGAACAAACGTGATCCAGAGGACTTGGAGTCCACATCAAGAAATCAACCAGGAGAGCAAGAGGCAGGGGGGCGTGCCTACCTGCCCTGGGCGCGCCCTCCACCCTCGTGGGGCCCATGTTGCTCCACCAATGTACTTCTTCCTCCTATATATACCTACGTACCCCCAAACCATCAGAGGCATCCACGAAAACCTAATTCCACCTCCGCAACCTTCTGTACCCGTGAGATCCCATCTTGGGGCCTTTTCCGGCATCCTACCGGAGGGGGCATTGATCACGGAGGGCGTCTACATCAACACCATAGCCTCTCCGATGATGTGTGAGTAGTTTACCTCAGACCTTCGGGTCCATAGTTATTAGCTAGATGGCTTCTTCTCTCTCTTTGGATCTCAATACAAAGTTCTCCATGATTCTCGTGGAGATCTATTCGATGTAATCTTCTTTTGCGAAGTGTTTGTTGAGACCGATGAATTATGGGTTTATGATCAAGTTTATCTATGAACAATATTTGAATCTTCTCTGAATTCTTTTATGTATGATTGGATATCTTTGCAAATCTCTTCGAATTATCAGTTTGGTTTGGCCTACTAGATTGATCTTTCTTGCAATGGGAGAAGTGCTTAGCTTTGGGTTCAATCTTGCGGTGTCATTTCCCAGTGACAGCAGGGGCAACAAGGCACGTATTGTATTGTTGCCATCGAGGATAACAAGATGGGGTTTACATCATATTGCATGAGTTTATCCCTCTACATCATGTCATCTTACTTAAAGAATTACTCTGTTCTTATGAACTTAATACTCTAGATGCATGCTGGATAGCGGTCGATGTGTGGAGTAATAGTAGTAAATGCAGGCAGGAGTCGGTCTAGTTGTCACGGACGTGATGCCTATATACATGATCATACCTAGATATTATCATAACTATGCTCAATTCTATCAATTGCTCAACAGTAATTTGTTCACCCACCGTAATACTTACGCTCTTGAGAGAAGCCACTAGTGAAACCTATGGCCCCCGGGTCTATTTTCCATCATATTATCTTCCAACACTTAGCTATTTTTATTGCCTTTTATTTTACTTTGCATGTTTATCATAAAAATACATATCTATCGGATCTCACTCTCGTAAGTGACCCTGAAGGGATTGACAACCCCTTTATCGCGTTGGTTGCGAGGTTCTTATTTGTTTGTGTAGGTGCGTGGGACTCGAGCGTGGTATCATACTGGATTGATAACTTGGTTCCCAAAAACTGAGGGAAATACTTACGCTACTTTACTGCATCACCCTTTCCTCTTCAAGGGAAAACCAACGCAGTGCTCAAGAGGTAGCAAGATTGATTTCTGGCGCCGTTGCCGGGGAGTCTACGCAAAAGTCAAGACATACCAAGTACCCATCACAAACCCTTATCCCTCGCATTACATTATTTGCCATTTGCCTCTTGTTTTCCTCTCCCCCACTTCACCCTTGCCGTTTTATTCACCCTCTCTTTTCCGATCGCATCTTTTCTTTGCTCGCTTCTTCTTTGCTCGTGTGTTGGATTGCTTGATTGTCACGATGGCTCAAAATAATACTAAATTGTGTGACTTTACCAATACCAACAACAATGATTTTCTTAGCACTCCGATTGCTCCTCTTACCGATACTGAATCTTGTGAAATTAATGCTGCTTTATTGAATCTTGTCATGAAAGATCAATTCGTTGGCCTTCCTAGTGAAGATGCCGCTACCCATCTAAATATCTTTGTTGATTTGTGTGATATGCAAAAGAAGAAAGATGTGGACAATGATATTGTTAAATTGAAGCTATTTCCTTTTTCGCTTAGAGATTGTGCTAAAGCTTGGTTTACGTCTTTGCCTAAAAATAGTATTGATTCATGGAATAAGTGCAAAGATGCTTTTATCTCTAAGTATTTTCCTCCCGCTAAGATCATCTATCTTAGAAACGATATTATGAATTTTAAGCAACTTGATCATGAACATGTTGCACAATCTGGTGAGAGGATGAAATTAATGATACGTAATTGCCCTACACATGGTTTAAATCTCTGTAAGATTATACAAAAATTTTATGCCGGATTGAATTTTTCTTCTTGAAATCTATTAGATTCAGCCGCGGGAGGCACTTTTATGGAAATCACTTTATCAGAAGCTACTAAACTCCTAGATAATATTATGGTTAACTATTCTAAATGGCACACCGAAAGATCTACTAATAAAAAAGTGCATGCGATAGAAGAAATTAATGTTTTGAGTGGAAAGATGGATGAACTTATGAAATTATTTGCTAATAAAAAGTTTCTTCTGATCCTAATGATATGCCTTTGTCTACTTTGATTGAGAATAATAATGAATCTATGGATGTGAATTTTGTTGGTAGGAATAATTTTGGTAACAACGCGTATAGAGGAAACTTTAATCCTAGGCCGTATCCTAGTAATCCCTCTAATAATTATGGTAATTCCTACAACAATGCTTATGGAAATTCTAATAAGATGCCCTCTGAAGTTGAGACTAGTGTTAAAGAATTTATGAATTCGCAAAAGAATTTCAACGCTTTGCTTGAAGAAAAGTTTCCTAAGATTGATGAATTGGCTAGGAACGTTGATAGAATTTCTCTTGATGTTGATTCTTTGAAACTTACATCTATTCCGCCTAAGCATGATATCAATGAGTCTCTCAAAGCCATGAGAATTTCCATTGATGAGTGCAAAGAAAGAACCGCTAGGATGCGTGCTAAAAAAGATTGCTTTGTGAAAGCGTGTTCTTCTAATTTCTATGATAATAAAGATGAAGATCTAAAAGTTATTAATGTGTCTCCTATTAAATCTTTGTTTTGCAATATGAATCTTGATAATGATGAGATTGAAGATGAGTTACCTTTACCTAGAAGGCGTTCCAAAAATTTGGAGTTTTTAGATCTTGATGCAAAAATTAGTAAAAGTGGGATTGAAGAAGTTAAAACCTTAGATATTAATGAACCCACTATCTTGGATTTCAAGGAATTTAATTATGATAATTGCTCTTTCCTAGATTGTATTTCCTTGTTGCAATCCATGATAAATTCTCCACATGCTTATAGTCAACATAAAGCTTTTACTAAACATATCGTTGATGCTTTGATGCAATCTTATGAAGAAAAACTTGAGTTGGAAGTTTCTATCCCTAGAAATCTTTATGGTGAGTGGGAACCTGCTATTAAAATTAAAATTAAAAATCATGAATGCTTTGCCTTGTGTGATTTGGGTGCTAGTTTTCCACGATTCCAAAACTTTGTGTAATTTGCTAGGATTCCGTGAATTTGATGATTGTTCTTTGAACTTGCACCTTGAGGATTCCACCATTAAGAACCTATGGGAAGAATTAATGATGTTCTTATTGTTGCAAATAGGAACTATGTGCCCGTAGATCTTATTGTTCTTGACATAGATTGCAATCCTTCATGTCCTATTACTCATGGTAGACCTTTCCTTAGAACGATTGGTGCAATTATTGATATGAAGGAAGGGAATATTAGATTCCAATTTCCCTTAAAGAAAGGCATGGAACACTTCCCTAGAAAGAAAATTAAATTACCATATGAATCTATTATGAGAGCCACTTATGGATTGCCTACCAAAGATGACAATACCTAGATCTATTCGTGCTTTTATGCCTAGCTAGGGGCGTTAAACGATAGCGCTTGTTGGGAGGCAACCCAATTTTATTTTAGTTTTTTGGTTTTTGCTTCTGTTAAGGAATAAATATTTTATCTAGCCTCTGGTTAGATTTGTTTTTATGTTTTAATTAGTGTTTGTGCCAAGTTTAACATATAGGATCTTCTTGGATGATAGTTATTTGATCTTGCTGAAAAGTCCAGAAACTTTCTGTTCACGAAAACAATTATTAAAAATCACCAGAACGTGATAAAATATTGATTCCAATTGCAGCAGATCAATAAACAAATTTTATAGGTCGTCCTATTTCGGTAGATTTTTTGGACTTCCAGAAGTTTGCGTTAGTTACAGCTTACTACAGATTGTTCTGTTTTTGACAGATTCTGTTTTTCGTGTGTTGTTTGCTTATTTTGATGAATCTATGGCTAGTAAAAGAGTTTATAAACCATAGATAAGTTGGAATACAGTAGGTTTAACACCAATATAAATAAAGAATGAGTTCATTACAGTACCTTGAAGTGGTGTTTTGTTTTCTTTCGCTAACGGAGCCCACGAGATTTTCTGCTAAGTTTTGTGTTGTGAAGTTTTCAAGTTTTGGGTAAAAGATTTGATGGATTATGGAACAAGGAGTGGCAAGAGCCTAGGCTTGGGGATGCCCATGTCACCCCAAGATAATCTAAGGACACCAAAAAGCCAAAGCTTGGGGATGCCCCGGAAGGCATCCCCTCTTTCGTCTACTTCCATCGGTAACTTTACTTGGAGCTATATTTTTATTCACCACATGATATGTGTTTTGCTTGGAGCGTCTTGTATGATTTGAGCCTTTGCTTTTTAGTTTACCACAATCATCCTTGCTGTACACACCTTTTGAGAGAGACACACATAAATTGGAATTTATTAGAATACTCTATGTGCTTCACTTATATTTTTTGTGAGCTATATAGTTTTGCTCTAGTGCTTCACTTATAACTCTTAGAGTACGGCGGTGAATTTGTTTTATAGAAACTATTGATCTCTCATGCTTCACTTATATCATTTTGAGAGTCTTAAAACAGCATGGCAATTTGCTTTAAATGTCATGAGAAATTTGATGCTTGATAATTATTTCGAGATATAAATGTGGTAATATCATAGTTGTGCTAGTTGAGTAATTGTGAAATTGACAAATACTTGTGTTGGAGTTTGTGATTCCCGTAGCATGCACGTATGGTGAACCGTTATGTAACGAAGTCGGAGCATGAGGTATTTATTGATTGTCATCCTTTGTGTGGCGGTCGGGATCGCGCGATGGTTAACTCCTACCAACCCTTCCCCTAGGAGCATGCGTTGTAGTACTTTGCTTCGAGGGCTAATAAATTTTTGCAATAAGTATATGAGTTGTTTATGACTAATGTGAGTCCATGGATTATACGCACACTTACCTTTCCGCAATTTTCTAGCCTCTTTGGTACCGTGCATTGCCCTTTCTCACCTTGAGAGTTGGTGCAAACTTCGCCGGTGCATCCAAACCCCGTGATATGATACGCTCTATCACACATAAACCCCCTTATATCTTCCTCAAAACAGCCACCATACCTACCTATTATGGCATTTCCATAGCCATTCCGAGATACATTGCCATTAAACTTTCCACCGTTTCGTTTATCATGACATGCTCCATCATTGCCATATTGCTTTGCTTCATCATGTAGTTGACATTGTATTTGTGGCAAAGCCACCATTCATAATTCTTTCATACATGTCGCTCTTGATTCATTGCATATCCCGGTACACCAACGGAGGCATTCACATAGAGTCATATCTTGTTCTAAGTATCAAGTTGTAATTCATGAGTTGTAAGTAAATAAAAGTGTGATGATCATCATTATTAGAGCATTGCCCCAAGTGAGGAAAGGATGATGGAGACTATGATTCCCCCACATGTCGGTTTGAGACTCCGGAGTTAAAAAAAAGAGGCCATGAAAAAAAAGGGAGAAGAAGGCCCAAATAAAAAAATAAGAGAAAAAGAGAGAAAGGACAATGTTACTATCATTTTACCACACTTGTGCGTCAAAGTAGCACCGTGATATTCATGATAGAGAGTCTCTCATTTTGTCACTTTCATATACTAGTGGGAAATTTCATTATAGAACTTGGCTTGTATATTCCAATGATGGGCTTCCTCAAATGCCCGAGGTCTTCGTGAGCAAGCAAGTTGGATGCACACCCACTTAGTTTCCTTTGTTTGAGATTTCATACACTTATAGCTCTAAGTGCATCCGTTGCATGGCAATCCCTACTCCTTGCATTGACATCAATTGATGGGCATCTCCATAGCCCGTTGATTAGTCTCATTGATGTGAGACTTTCTCCTTTTTTGTCTTCCCACAAAACCTCTATCATTATACCTTATTCCACCATAGTGCTATATCCATAGCTTGCGCTCATGTATTGCGTAAAAGTTGGAAAGGCTGAAGCGCGTTAAAAAGTATGAACCAATTGCTTGGCTCAAACCGGGGTTGTACATGATATGAATATTTTGTGTGGGGAAGATGGATCATAGCCAGACTATATGATTTTGTAGGGATAACTTGCTTTGGCTATGTTATTTTGATAAGACATAATTGCTTGGTTAGCATGCTTGAAGTATTATTATTTTTATGTCAATATTAAACTTTTGTCTTTAATCTTTCGGATCTGAATATCCATACCAGAATTAAGAGAATTACATTGAAAATTATGCTAAGAAGCCTTCCACATCAAAAATTCTGTTTTTATCATTTACCTACTCGAGGACGAGCAGGAATTAAGCTTGGGGATGCTTGATACGTCTCCAACATATCTATAATTTTTTATTGTTCCATGCTATATTATATTCTGTTTTGGATGTTTAATGGGATTTTTTATACACTTTTATATTACTTTTGGGACTAACCTATTAACCGGAGGCCCAGCCCAAATTGCTGCCTATTTCAGTGTTTCGCAGAAAAAGGATATCAAATGGAGTCCAAACGGAATGAAACCTTCGGGGACGTGATTTTCGAAACAAACGTGATCCAGAGGACTTGGAGTCCAGGTCAAGAAATCAACCAGGAGAACACGAGGCAGGGGGCGCGCCTACCCCCCTGGGCGCGCCCTCCACCCTCGTGGGGCCCACGTTGCTCCACCGATGTACTTCTTCTTCCTATATATACCTACGTACCCCCAAACCATCAGAGGCATCCACGAAAACCTAATTCCACCACCACAACCTTCTGTACCCTTGAGATCCCATCTTGGGGCCTTTTCCGGCATCCTGCCGGAGGGGGCATTGATCACGGAGGGCTTCTACACCAACACCATAGGCTCTCCGATGATGTGTGAGTAGTTTACCTCAGACCTTCGGGTCCATAATTATTAGCTAGATGGCTTCTTCTCTCTCTTTGGATCTCAATACAAAGTTCTCCATGATTCTCGTGGAGATCTATTCGATGTAATCTTCTTTTGTAGTGTGTTTGTTGAGACCGATGAATGGTGGGTTTATGATTAAGTTTATCTATGAACAATATTTGAATCTTCTCTCAATTCTTTTATGTATGATTGGTTATCTTTGCAAGTCTCTTCGAATTATCAGTTTGGTTTGGTCTACTAGATTGATCTTTCTTGCAATGGGAGAAGTGCTTAGCTTTGGTTCAATCTTGCGGTGTCCTTTCCCAGTGACAGCAGGGGCAGCATGGCACGTATTGTATTGTTGCCATCGAGGATAACAAGATGGGGTTTACATCGTATTGCATGAGTTTATCCCTCTGCATCATGTCATCTTACTTAAAGCATTACTCTGTTCTTATGAACTTAATACTCTAGATGCATGCTGGATAGCGGTCGATGTGTGGAGTAATAGTAGTAAATGCAGGCAGGAGTCGGTCTACTTGTCACGGACGTGATGCCTATATACATGATCATACCTATATATTCTCATAACTATGCTCAATTCTATCAATTGATCAACAGTAATTTGTTCACCCACCGTGATACTTACGCTCTTGAGAGAAGCCACTAGTGAAACCTATGGCCCCGGGTTTATTTTCCATCATATTAATCTTCCAACACTTAGCTATTTTTATTGCCTTTTATTTTACTTTGCATCTTTATCATAAAAATACCAAAAATATTATCTTATCATCTATCAGATCTCACTCTCGTAAGTGACCGTGAAGGGATTGACAACCCCTTTATCGCATTGGTTGCGAGGTTCTTATTTGTTTGTGTAGGTGCGTGGGACTCGAGCATGGTCTCCTACTGGATTGATACCTTGGTTCTCAAAAACTGAGGGAAATACTTACGCTACTTTACTGCATCACCATTTCCTCTTCAAGGGAAAACCAACGCAGTGCTCAAGAGGTAGCAGCAAACATAACGTGGTGACCGTGAGTTTTCGTACCCTAGAGGTTGTCTCATAAACACTTCCTCTTCCAGAACACCATGCAAAAACACATTCTTCACATCTAAATGTCTCATGCACCAGTTCCGTGATACTGCGACAAAGAGGACTAATTTGATAGTAGCAGCTTTGACCATAGGACTGGAAGTGTCCTCGTAGTCAATCCCATACCTTTGCTTGAACCCCTTTGTAACAAGTCATGCCTTGTTCCTGTCAATACTGCCATATGACTTTCTTTTTACCTTATACACCCATTTACAGTCAATGACATACCTGCCCTTGGCCGGGGGAACAAGACGCCAGGTTTTATTCTTCATAAGAGCAGAGTACTCTTCATCCATACCAGTTTTCCAGCGAGAATCACCAAGTGCTTCTCCCAAGATTTGCGGTTCACGTGTTGCACCAAAAGAGCCCCAACGACTACAATAATCCTTTCAAATTTTGGGTTTGACGACACCACCTTGGGACCTTGTGTGGGCACGAACAGGTGGAGGCGGAGCATGACGTGCAAGTTCCTATTGATGTCGATTTTATGATGTGGAGACGGGAGAGCCAGAAGTGTCAGAAACACTTACGACGGGCTCCTGTAGCGACTCCTGTTGTTGGGGAACGTAGTAATTTCAAAAAAATTCCTACGCGCACACAGGATCATGGTGATGCATAGCAACGAGAGGGGAGAGTCTGTCCACGTACCCTCGTAGACCGAAAGCGGAAGCGTTAGCACAACGCGGTTGATGTAGTCGTACGTCTTCACGATCCGACCGATCCAAGTACCGAACGCACGGCACCTCCGAGTTCAGCACACGTTCAACTCGATGACATCCCGCGAGCTCCGATCCAGCAAAGCTTCACTGGAGAGTTTCGTCACCACGACGGCGTGATGACGGTGATGATGATGCTAACGACGCAGGGCTTCGCCTAAGCACCGCTACGATATTATCGAGGTGGATTATGGTGGAGGGGGCACCTCACATGGCTAAGAGATCAATGATCAATTGTTGTCTCTCCAAGGGGTGCCTCCCTCCCCGTATATAAAGGAGTGGAGGAGGGGGAGGAGGCCGGCCTCCCGCGCGCCCCATGAGAAGTCCTACTCCCACCGGGAGTAGGACTCCCCCCTTCCAAGTAGGAGTAGGAGAAGGGAAGGAAGGGAGAGAGGAAGAGAAGGAAAAGGGAGGCGCCCCCCCCTCCTTGTCCAATTCGGACTAGAGGGAGAGGGGCCGCGCGGCTGCCCTGGCCTCCCCTCCTCTTCTCCCACTAAGGCCCATGAGGCCCAATTAACTCCCGGGGGTTCCGGTAATCCCCCGGTACTCCGGTATATGCCTGAAACCTCCCGGAACCCTTCTGGTGTCCAAACATAGTCGTCCAATATATCGATCTTTACGTCTCATCCATTTCGTGACTCCTCGTTATGTCCGTGATCATATCCGGGACTCCGAACTACCTTCGGTACATCGAAACACTAAAACTCATAATACCGATCGTCACCGAACTTTAAGCGTGCGGACACGTCTCCGGTCAATAACCAATAACGGAACCTGGATGCTCATATTGGCTCCTACATATTCTACGAAGATCTTTATCGGTCAAACCGCATAACAACATACGTTGTTCCCTTTGTCAGGGGTATGTTACTTGCCCGAGATTTGATCGTGGGTATCTCAATACCTAGTTCAATCTCGTTACCGGCAAGTCTCTTTACTCGTTCCGTAATACATCATCCCGCAACTAACTCATTAGTTACAATGCTTGCAAGTCTTATATTGATGTGCATTACCGAGTGGGCCCAGAGATACCTCTCCGACAATCGGAGTGACAAATCCTAATCTCGATATATGCCAACTCAACAAGCACCTTCGGAGACACCTGTAGAGCACCTTTATAATCACCCAGTTATGTTGTGACGTTTGGTAGTACACAAAGTGTTCCTCCGATATTCGGGAGTTGCGTAATCTCATAGTCATAGGAACATGTATAAGTCGTGAAGAAAGCAATAGAAACATACTAAACGATCAAGTGCTAAGCTAACGGAATGGGTAAAGCAATCACATCATTCTCCTAATGATGTGACCCCGTTTATCAAATGACAACTCATGTCTATGGTTAGGAAACATAACCATCTTTGATCAACGAGCTAGTCAAGTAGAGGCATACTAGTGACATTCTATTTGTCTATGTATTCACACATGTATCATGTTTCTGGTTAATACAATTCTAGCATGAATAATAAACATTTATTATGATATAAGGAAATAAATAATAACTTTATTATTGCCTCTAGGGCATATTTCCTTCAGTCTCCCACTTGCACTAGAGTCAATAATCTATATTACACAGCAATGATTCTAATACCCATGGAGTCTTGGTGCTGATCATGTTTTTCTAGTAAGAGAGACTTAGTCAACGGTTCAGCAATATTCAGATCCGTATGTATCTTGCAAATCTCTATGTCTCCCACCTGGACTTGATCCCGGATGGAGTTGAAGCGTCTCTTGATGTGCTTGGTTCTTTTGTGAAATCTGGATTCCTTTGCCAAGGCAATTGCACCAGTATTGTCACAGAAGATTTTCATTGGACCCGATGCACTAGGTATGACACCTAGATCGGATCTGAACTCCTTCATTTGCTGCCTCCGAAGTAGCTATGTATTCCGCTTCACACGTAGATCCCGCCACGACCCTTTGTTTAGAACTGCTCCAACTGACAGCTCCACCATTTAATATAAACACGTATCCGGTTTGCGATTTAGAATCGTCCGGATCAGTGTCAAAGCTTGCATCGATGTAACCATTTACGACGAGTTCTTTGTCACCTCCATAAACGAGAAACATATCCTTAGTCCTTTTCAGGTATTTCAGGATGTTCTTGACCGATGTCCAGTGATCCACTCCTGGATTACTTTGGTACCTCCCTGCTAAACTAATAGCAAGGCACACATCAGGTCTGGTACACAGCATTGCATACATGATAGAGCCTATGGCTGGAGCATAGGGAACATCTTTCATTTTCTCTCTATCTTCTGCAGTGGTCGGGCATTGAGTCTTACTCAACTTCACACCTTGTAACACAGGCAAGAACCCTTTCTTTGCCTGATCCATTTTGAACTTCTTCAAAACTTTGTCAAGGTATGTGCTTTGTGAAAGTCCAATTAAGCGTCTTGATCTATCTCTATAGATCTTGATGCCCAATATGTAAGCAGCTTCACCGAGGTCTTTCATTGAAAAACTCTTATTCAAGTATCCTTTTATGCTATCTAGAAATTCTATATCATTTCCAATCAACAATATGTCATCCACATATAAGATTAGAAATGCTACAGAGCTCCCACTCGCTTTCTTGTAAATACAGGCTTCTCCAAAAGTCTGTATAAAACCATATGCTTTGATCACACTATCAAAACGTTTATTCCAACTCCGAGAGGCTTGCACCAGTCCATAAACGGAACGATGGAGCTTGCACACTTTGTTAGTACCCTTTGGATCGATAAAACCTTCAGGTTGCATCATATACAACTCTTCTTCCAGAAATCCATTCAGGAATGCAGTCTTTACATCCATTTGCCAAATTTCATAAAATGTGGCAATTCGCTAACATGATTCGGACAGACTTTAAGCATCGCTACGAGTGAGAAAATCTCATCGTAGTCAACACCTTGAACTTTGTCAAAAACCGTTTTCGACAAGTCTAGCTTTGTAGATAGTAACACTACTATCAACGTTCGTCTTCCTCTTGAAGATCCATTTATTTTCTATGGCTTGCTGATCATCGGGCAAGTCAACCAAAGTCCACACTTTGCTCTCATACATGGATCCCATCTCAGATTTCATGGCCTCAAGCCATTTCCCGGAATCTGGGCTCATCATCGCTTCCTCATAGTTCGTAGGTTCGTCATGGTCAAGTAACATGACCTCCAGAACAGGATTACCGTACCACTCTGGTGCGGATCTCTCTCTGGTTTGGTAGTAACTTGATCTGAAGTTTCATGATCATCATCATTAGCTTCCTCACTAATTGGTGCAGGAGTCACAGGAATAGATTTCTGTGATGAACTACTTTCCAATAAGGGATCAGGTACAATTACCTCATCAAGTTCTACTTTCCTCCCACTCACTTCTTTCGAGAGAAACTCCTTCTCTAGAAAGGATCCATTCTTAGCAACGAATGTCTTGCCTTCGGATCTGTGATAGAAGGTGTACCCAACTGTCTCCTTTGGGTATCCTATGAAGACACATTTCTCCGATTTGGGTCTGAGCTTATCAGGATGAAACTTTTTCACATAAGCATCGCAACCCCAAACTTTAAGAAACGACAACTTTGGTTTCTTGCCAAACCGCAGTTCATATGTGTCATCTCAACGGATTTAGATGGTCCCCTATATAACGTGAATGCAGCTGTCTCTAATGCATAACCCCAAACCGGTAGTGGTAAATCGGTAAGAGGCATCATAGATTGCACTATATCCAATAAAGTAAGGTTATGACATTCGGACACACCATTATGCTGTGGTGTTCCAGGTGGCATGAGTTTGTGAAACTATTCCACATTGTTTTAATTGAAGGCTAAACTCGTAACTCAAATATTTGTCTCCACGATCAAATCGCAGAAAAAACTTTATTTTCTTGTTACAATGATTCTCCACTTCACTCTGAAATTCTTTGAACTTTTCAAATGTTTCAGACTTATGTTTCATCATGTAGATATGCCCATATCTGCTCAAATCATCTGTGAAGGTGAGAAAATAACGATACCCACCGCGAGCCTCAACATTCATCGGACCACATACATCAGTATGTATGATTTCCACAAATCTGTTGCCCGCTCCATAGTTCCGGAGAATGGCGTTTTAGTCATCTTGCCCATGAGACATGGTTCGCAAGCACCAACTGATTCATAATCAAGTGATTCCAAAATCCCATCAGCATGGATTTCTTCATGCACTTTACACCAATATGACCTAAACGGCAGTGCCACAAATAAGTAGCACTATCATTATTAACTTTGCATCTTTTGGCTTCAATATTATGAATATGCGTATCACTACGATCGAGATTCAATAAACCATTCACCTTGGGTGTATGACCATTGAAGGTTTTATTCATGTAAATAGAACAACAATTATTCTCTGACTTTAAATGAATAACCGTATTGCAATAAACATGATCAAATCATATTCATGCTTAACGCAAACACCAAATAACATTTATTTAGGTTCAACACTAATCCCGAGAGTATAGGGTGTGTGTGATGATGATCATACCAATCTTTGGAACCACTTCCAACACACATCGTCACTTCACACCCTTAACTAGTCTCTGTTCATTCTGCAAATCCCGTTTCGAGTTACTAATCTTAGCAATTGAACTAGTATCAAATACTGAGGGGTTTCTATAAACACTAGTAAAGTACACATCAATAACATGTATATCAAATATACCTTTGTTCACTTTGCCATCCTTCTTATCCACCAAATACTTGGGACAGTTCCGCTTCCAGTGACCAGTCACTTTGCAGTAGAAGCACTCAGTCTCAGGCTTAGGTCCAGACTTGGGCTTCTTCACTTGAGTAGCAACTTGCTTGCCATTCTTCTTGAAGTTCCCCTTCTTCCCTTTGCCCTTTTCTTGAAACTACTGGTCTTGTCAACCATCAACACTTGATGCTTTTCTTGATTTCTACCTTCGTCGATTTTAGCATCACGAAGAGCTTGGGAATTACTTTCGTCATCCCTTGCATATTATAGTTCATCACTAAGTTCTAGTAACTTGGTGATAGTGACTAGAGAACTTTGTCAATTACTATATTATCTGGAAGATTAACTCCCACTTGATTCAAGCAATCGTAGTACTTAGACAATCTGAGCACATGCTCACTGGTTGAGCTATTCTCCTCCATCTTGTAGGCAAAGTACTGTCAGAGGTCTCATACCTCTAGACATGGGCATGAGTTTGAAATACCAATTTCAACTCTTGGAACACCTCATATGCTCTGTGGCGTTCAAAACATTTTTGAAGTCCCGGGTCTAAGCCATAAAGTATGGTGCACTAAACTATCAAGTAGTCATCATACCGAGCTTTGCCAAACGTTCGTAACGTCTTCATCTGCTCCTGCAATAGGTCCGTCACCTAGCGGTGCATCAAGGACATAATTCTTGTGAGTAGCAATGAGGATAATCCTTAGATCACGGATCCAATCCGCATCATTGCTACTAACATCTTTCAACTTAGTTTTCTTTAGGAACATATCAAAAAATAAAACAGGGGAGCTAAACGCGAGCTATTGATCTAAAACATAGATATGCTAATACTACCAGGACTAAGTTCATGATAAATTAAAGTTCAATTAATCATATTAATTAAGAACTCCCACTTAGATAGACATCCCTCTAGTCATCTAAATGATCACGTGATCCAAATCAACTAAACCATGTCCGATCATCACGTGAGATGGAGTAGTTTTCAATGGTGAACATCACTATGCTGATCATATCTACTATATGATTCACGCTCGACCTTTCGGTCTCCAGTGTTCCGAGGCCATATCTGCATATGCTACGCTCGTCAAGTTTAACCCGAGTATTCTGCATGTGCAAAACTGGCTTGCACCCGTTGTATGTGAACGTAGAGCTTATCACACCCGATCATCACGTGGTGTCTCAGCATGACGAACTTTCGCAGCGGTGCATACTCAGGGAGAACACTTGTACCTTGAAATTTAGTGAGAGATCATCTTATAATGCTACCGTCGATCTAAGCAAAATAAGATGCATAAAAGATAAACATCACATGCAATCAATATAAGTGATATGATATGGCCATCATCATCTTGTGCTTGTGATCTCCATCTCCGAAGCACTGTCATGATCACCATCGTCACTAGCGCGACACCTTGATCTCCATTGTAGCATCGTTGTCGTCTCGCCAACTATTGCTTCTACGACTATCTCTACCGCTTAGTGATAAAGTAAAGCAATTACAGGGCGATTGCATTGCATACAATAAAGCGACAACCATATGGCTCCTGCCAGTTGCCGATAACGCGGTTACCAAATATGATCATATCATACAATAAAATATAGCATCATGTCTTAACCATATCACATCACAACATGCCCTGCAAAAACAAGTTAGACGTCCTCTACTTTGTTGTTGCAGTTTATACGTGGCTGCTACGGGCTGAGCAAGAACCGTTCTTGCCTACGCATCAAAACCACAACGATAGTTTGTCAAGTTAGTGCTGTTTTAACCTTCTCAAGGACCGGGCATAGCCACACTCGATTCAACTAAAGTTGGAGAAACTGACACCCGCTAGTCACCTGTGTGCAAAGCACGACGGTAAAACTAGTCTCGCGTAAGCGTACGCGTAATGTCGGTCTGGGCCGCTTCATCCAACAATACCACCGAACCAAAGTATGACATGCTGGTAAGCAGTATGACTTGTATCGCCCACAACTCACTTGTGTTCTACTCGTGCATATAACATCTACGCATAAAACCTGGCTCGGATGCCACCTTTGGGGAACGTAGTAATTTCAAAAAAATTCCTACGCACACACAGGATCATGGTCATGCATAGCAACGAGAGGGGAGAGTGTGTCCACGTACCCTCGTAGACCGAAAGCGGAAGCGTTAGCACAACGCGGTTGATGTAGTCATACGTCTTCACGATCCGACCGATCCAAATACCGAACGCACGGCACCTCCGAGTTCAGCACACGTTCAACTCGATGACTTCCCGCGAGCTCCGATCCAGCAGAGCTTCGCTGGAGAGTTTCGTCAGCACGACGGCGTGATGACGGTGATGATGATGCTACTGACATAGGGCTTCGCCTAAGCACCGCTACGATATTATCGAGGTGGATTATGGTGGAGGGGGCACCGCACACGGCTAAGTGATCAATGATCAATTGTTGTCTCTCCAAGGGGTGCCCCCCTCCCCGTATATAAAGTAGTGGAGGAGGGGTAGGAGGCCGGCCTCCATAGGCGCGCCCCATGAGGAGTCCTACTCCCACCGGGAGTAGGACTCCCCCCTTCCAAGCAGGAGTAGGAGAAGGGAAGGAAGGGAGAGAGGAAGAGAAGGAAAAGCCCCCCCTCCTTGTCCAATTCGGACTAGAGGGCGAGGGGGCACGCGGCTGCCCTGGCCGCCCCTCCTCTTCTCCCACTAAGGCCCATGAGGCCCAATTAACTCCCCGAGGGGTTCCGGTAACCCCCCGGTACTCAGTATATGCCCGAAACCTCCCGAAACCCTTCCGGTGTCCAAACATAGTCATCCAATATATCAATCTTTATGTCTCGACCATTTCTAGACTCCTCGCCATGTCCGTGATCATATCCGGGACGCCAAACTACCTTCGGTCCATCAAAACACTAAAACTCATACCGATCGTCACCGAACATTAAGCGTGCGGACCCTACGGGTTCGAGAACAATGTAGACATGATCGAGACACGTCTCCGGTCAATAACTAATAGCGGAACCTGGATTCTCATATTGGCTCCTACATATTCTACGAAGATCTTTATCGGTCAAACCGCATAACAACATACGTTGTTCCCTTTGTCATCGGTATGTTACTTGCCTGAGATTTGATCGTCGGTATCTCAATACCTAGTTCAATCTCGTTACCGGCAAGTCTCTTTACTCGTTCCGTAATACGTCATCCCGCAACTAAGTCATTAGTTACAATGCTTGCAAGGCTTATAGTGATGTGCATTACCGAGTGGGCCCAGAGATACCTCTCCGACAACCGGAGTGACAAATCCTAATCTCGATATATGCCAACTCAACAAGCACCTTCGGAGACACCTGTAGAGCACCTTTATAATCACCCAGTTACTTTGTGACGTTTGGTAGCACACAAAGTGATCCTCCGGTATTCGACAGTTGCATAATCTCATAGTCATAGGAACAAGTATAAGTCATGAAGAAAGCAATAGCAACATACTAAACAATCAAGTGCTAAGCTAACGGAATGGGCCAAGTCAATCACATCGTTCTCCTAATGATGTGATCCCGTTTATCAAATGACAACTCATGTCTATGGTTAGGAAACATAACGATCTTTGATCAACGAGCTAGTCAAGTAGAGGCATACTAGTGACATTCTGTTTGTCTATATATTCACACATGTATCATGTTTCCGGTTAATACAATTCTAGCATGAATAATAAACATTTATCATGATATAAGAAAATAAATAATAAATTTATTATTGCCTCTAGGGCATATTTCCTTCACGTGTAGCGGGCTAGCAGAGCAAGGACAAATCCGCCTCGGAATAGGAGACCGAAGCATCTGAGGCAGCGCCCAAACCCGCGCCCGTAGCAGCCGCACCAGGGGCGCCAGATGGCGCAGGTTGATTGGCGCGAGGATCCATAGCCCCTCCTAGGCCACGAGACAAGGGACCCACCAAGGCAGGCGCAGGGTATGGACGACGCGACGCGCAGGGGACCCGCCTGTCTCTGGTGCTCTCCGTCTTGCACGCGAACTAGCAGTCGGCGCAGACCCCGTAGTGGATCCGGGGGCAGCAGGTGTCTCGCCTAACGCGCTGGATCCCGAGGGGATCCCACCCGAATCCGCCTCGTGACGGGCTCTAGGATCTTCTGCGGCTCCGTGATCCTGAGTGGTTCCAGGAGACATAAAATCATGCAGTGAATTTTCATCCGAATTTTGTGCATGATCAAGGGTATTATCCTGCGACAATGACATGTGGTCAGGGGAATTAGCTAGCCCCTCGGAAAGGAAATTAGGCGATGGGAGAAGGTGGGTGGGCAAAAGTACAAGCTCTTTACGAAGTTGGTCGCCGGCCTGTGGGTGGAATTTGGCGAAAGGAAAAACTTGTTCATCGAAAACCACATCGCATAAGATGTACACCCGACCTGATGCAACATCGTGGCACTTATAGCCTTTATGCACGGTACTATAACCCCAAAACACACACTATTTGCAACGAAATTCGAGCTTATGTTTGTTGAAGGGATGCAAGTTGGGCCATACGTACCGCACAACCAAAAATGCGAAGAAAGGTGTAATTAGGTTCTGTAGCAAAAAGACGTTCGAGAGCTGTTTGGTTTTTGATGAATCTACTAGGAACACGATTAATAGGATAAACAACATTGAGGAAAGCCTCATCCAAAAAATTGAGTGGCATAAACGCATGAGCAAGAAGAGATAGGCCAACCTCAACAATGTGTCTGTATTTTCTTTCGGCAGATCCATTTTGTTGGTGAGCGTGGGGAAATAAGACATGATGGGTGATGCCAATACGCTCAAAAAAGTATTTGGGTTGTTGAAATAGATGAAATTTCTCAGTCTTGGGACCTTGTGTGGGCACGAACAGGTGGAGGCGGAGCAGGACGTGTAAGTTGCTATTGATGTCGATTTGATGACGTGGAGACGGGAGAGCTAGAACCGTCAGAAACACTTGCGACGGGCTCCTGTAGCGGGCTAGCAGAGCGAGGACAAATCCGCTTCGGAATCAGCGACCGAAGCATCTGAGGCAGCGCCAGAACTCGCGCCCGTAGCAGTCGCACCAGGGGCGCCAGATGGCGCGGGCTGATTGGCACGAGGATCCACAGCCCCTCCTGGGCCACGAGACAAGGGCCCCACCAAGGCAGGCGCAGGGTATGGCCGACCGACGCGACACGCAGGGGACCCGCCTGTCTCTGGTGTTGTTCGTCGTGCAGGCGAACCAGCAGCCGTCGCAGACCGCGCAGTGGATCCGGGGGCAGCAGGTGTCTCGCCTAACGCGCTAGATCCCGAGGGGATCCCACCCGAATCCGTCTCGTGACAGGCTCCTGGATCTTCTGCGGCTCCGTGATCTTGAGTGGTTCCAGGAGAGATAAAATCATGCGGTGAATTTTCATCCGGATTTTCAGCATGATCAAGGGTATTATCCTGAGACAATGACATGTGGTCAGGGGAATTAGCTAGCCCCTCAGAAAGGAAATCGGGCGATGGGAGAAGGTGGGTGGGCAAGAGAACAAGCTCTTTGCGAAGTTGGTCGCCCGCCTGTGGGTGGAGTTTGGCGAAAGGAAAAACTTGTTCATCGAAAACCACATTGCGTAAGATGTACACCTGACCTGATGCAACATCGAGGCACTTATAGCCTTTATGCACGGTACTATAACCCAAAAACACACACTGTTTGGAACGAAATTCGAGCTTAAGTTTGTTGAAGGGATGCAAGTTGGGCCATACCGCACAACCAAAAATGCGAAGAAAGGTGTAATTAGGTTCTGTACCAAAAAGACGTTCGAGATGTGTTTGGTTTTTTATGAATCTACTAGGAACACGATTAATAGGATAAACAACAGTGAGGAAAGCCTCATCCCAAAACTTGAGTGGCATAAACGCATGAGCAAGAAGAGATAGGCTAACCTCAACAATGTGTCTGTATTTTCTTTCGGCAAATCCATTTTGTTGGTGAGCGTGGGGAAATGAGACATGATGGGTGATGCCAATACGCTCAAAAAAGGATTTGGGTTGTTGAAATAGATGAAATTTCTCAGCCCCCCCCTACGGGAGTTGGTTAGGTTAGGCTTGATCTCCAAGTTAGCTAGATACATGGAGTTAAACCCTACCTAACTCATGTTGTTACAACGGAAACCTGTACACGCACGCAATACAATGTTTAACACTTCCCTTCAATCACAACTATCTAAGTTGAGATTGTGTCTAAATGCCTCTAGCTGCCGAAGTTTAACAGAGAAACCTATACACGCACGCAATACAATGTTTAAAAGTGTCAAGCATCCACTTTCCAAGTTCTTGGATTAAAATCTTCATTTGTAAGCCTTTATGAACTAATGGTATATTTCTGCCGGCTTTGCAACGGGCTAAGTCTTTTTTTTTTTGAGGGGTGGGCTAAGTCTTTTCTCCCGTGTCATGGGCCATGGCCCTTGGCTAGACGCCACCCAAGATTAGTATAATTGCAGAAAAGATCAATAGTACCGTACCGCTAGTTTACGGTTGCACGCACCGATATATATACCGACCTCTCCGTCAGCTCATCAGCCGGGCGCAGTGGTGCACGCCTGTCACTCCATCCTCGGAGGGCTAATAGCTGGCATGGTTGTGTGGGCAAGTGCGTGGGGCTTGAGTCCTGTGAGGCATATGATGGATATGGTATTCCTGTGAGAAATTAGGCGCCAGTTTGGTGGCCTGAAAACTCCGACAAGGAATTTGGTTCCAGGGCGGAGGGCGCTGCGCTTGTGGGGTTAACACTCCCAACGTAACATTTGTACCTCCTTCGGCCGTGCCTTTGGATTCGCTTAGCTCATTTAACCCACATATACATGCTAGCTCTTTTTTTGTTTTCATTCCGTTTTCTCTACCTAAGTGCCATGCCGACTCTTACCTTTGATAGAAAGAAAAATGTGGCGTTAAAATTTAACGTAGGGCAAACACTGGTAACGCGCGCCACCACCAACATGACTGTGACCTATGATCTGGATCACCCATGTTGGTGTAGCAAAAGCCGCCGGCGCCGCTGCCTCGTGAACGAGTTGCTCGTCTCTTGTTCGTCCGCCGTCGCCAATCTATTACTTACTAATAAAAGGAGGTAAGTTACTAATAAAGAGGTTAATGCTTCTGCCAGTCCGTCATCTTAATTACATCTGAAGTTGCTAATAATTACCATTGATTTTTTTAGACAACCTCGCGAAGCTTTTATTAACTCATCATAATATTTTGGGACGGAGGGGGGATCTCCAGGGTGTCCTTACAGAACATGGCGGTCAGCCCCGAGAGAAAGAGTATGCTTCGCTAAATTATGAGCTTCAAAATTTAAACTCCTAAATTCATGACTAATTTTACAAAAATCAAAACCCGAAGAGTGTTCCAATATTTCATGTATAGTTGCTCCATAGCTTGACGAGTTTTCCTTCTTGATATTATCGACCACCACTTTGCAATCTGAGGCCACGTGGATTCGCCGTAAATATAGGTCGTCACAAAGTGCCAAAGCTTCCCTTATCGCCAAAGCTTCTGAGAGTTTGCGGTTCCATGATATACCTGAAGACAAGCACCGACGCTCCCATGAATGCCCCTCCAAGGTCTCTACAGATTGCTCCAATCGCACCAAACATGCCGTGACGAGATACTGCAGCGTCCACATGAACTTTTGCACAACCTGCATCTGGAGGCAGCCATTGTGTAGGCCTTGGAAACGCAGCAACAGCCTCCCTCGATGCTCTTGTGTTCACAACTTGGATTTGGGCCAGGTAACTTGTGATGAAGCCATTAATCGAGTACAGTGATTGATAAATGTCTTCGTGGATCGCCTTCCTTCTCGGTCCCCAAATTGCCCATGCTGTAACGACCAGCCGTACAAATGCAGTGCTGTCCAAGATTTCATGTAATGCAAAGAACCATTCCTTCGGACTCTCTTCTTGCCGATCAACCATGTGCTGCATTAAATCTTCAGACGCTAAGGCCCAAACACTACTTGACACCAGGCATGTGAATAGTGCATGCTTCCACTCGTATCCTTTGCCCCACAAAGCGCACAACTATCCTCATGAGCCATATTTCGGTGTTTTAGTAGCTCGCCAGTGAGCATGAATTGCCTAGCAAGACGCCAGACGAACATCCTCAGTTTTGACGGTACCTGTATGTGCCAAGTAGTGCTCCACTTATTGCTATCATTTTGCACACCCGATGCTCCTTCACTTTCATTCAACTAAGCCTCCCAACTAAGCTTTGTCCGTAAAATCATACGATATGCAGATCGTACACAGAAAATGCCACGACTCTCATCATGCCAAGCCCAAAATTTTGCTATCTTGCGTGAGCACAATGGTATCTTTAGGACGTCCAAAGCATCAAATGGAGTAAAATAGACCGAACCAAATCCTCGTTCCACGATGCTGTTGTAGCATCAATGAGTTGTGCTACCTTGAAAGGAGGGTCCTATACAAGTGAAGTGATTGGCGGCTTAAAACTATCTCTCGGAATCCAACAGTGTGCCCATATATCCGTAGTTTCACCATCTCCAATCCTCCGGACAATGCCTTGCGCCAAGATGTCACGACCGTCCAAGATCGCCCGCTATATTTGAGATGGATGCAATCCAAGCTCCGCTTCTAATAATGAGCATGCTGGCAAATAAACAGATTTAAGGATCCTAGCGCTTAGTGATGAGTCCTCGGTCATAGTCTGCCGTGCTTGTCGATCAAGGATCGCCAAGTTTAAAATCTCCAAGTCACGGAAGTCCAAACCTACCAAGTGTTTTAGTCTAGTCATTATGTCACACGCCACCCAACACGGTTTCCTCCTTCCCTGCTTGCTACCCACCAGAATTGTCGTATGATTGATGTGATGTTCTCGCAAAGACCTCTTGGCAATCTGAAACAAGACATGGAATAGACCGGAATAGCCTGCGCTATAGACTTGATCGACAGTTCTTTACCCGCCGATGACAAAATCTTCTCCATCCATCCTTTTATTTTTTCCCATACACGGTCCTTCAAATATCTAAATGTTCCGTTCTTTGAGTGGCCAACATCAGTGGGCATACCCAGGTAACAGCCACTCAATGATTCATTCTGGACCTGCAAAGTATGTTCAACAACTTCTTTTGTTGGGCCTGGACAACCTTTGCTGAAAAAAATTGATGGCTTCTCGTGATTTATCTTTTGTCCCGACGCACTACAATAAGTCTCAAGTAGGTTTGACACTGCAACTGATCCCTCTACACTGGCCTTCAAAAGCAACAGGATGTCATCTACAAACAAGAGGTGGTTAACGGTGGGAGCCATGGGGGCCGCCTGGATACCTGCTAGTCATGAGTGAGAACTGAATTTAAGGAGGCACGAAAGGCCCTCTGCTGCAATCAAGAATAAGTAGGGGGAGAATGGCTCTCCCTACCGGATACCTTTTGTCGGTTTGAAAGATTCAAGCTTCTCTCTGTTAAAAAGATCAAAAATAGAGACTGATGAAACCATACACATAAATGTGTCAATCCACTGTCCCACAAACCCAAGCTTGGTTATGATAGCTTTCAAATAGGACCACTCTAATCTATCATAAGCTTTCATCATATCCAGCTTCAGGGCATAATAGCTATTTGATTTTGATCTAGACCTCTTCATAAAATGCAGACATTCATAGGCACAAATAATGTTGTGTGTGATCAGCCTTCCCGAGAAAAACACCGATTGTTCCTCAGAGATTATGCCAGGCAAGATAGTCTTCAATCTATTTGCTACCACCTTAGAAGCTATCTTATCTAAGACATTACCTTAGGAATCAGTACTAAGACAGTGCTGTTGATGTATTCAGGACTTTCTTCTCCATGCACTATTCTCAGTATTATCTTTGTGACCTCATCGCCGCATATGTCCCAGTGACTTTGTTAAAAATGAGCCGGGAAACCATATGGTCCCGGGGCTTTAGTGGGAAACATTTGAAATAAAGCAACTTTCACCTCCTCATTGGTGTATGGTGCACAAACGATTGTGTTCATCTCGGCCGTCACCCTCCGCGGGACATGCTCAAGTACGACTGGATGATGTGCCGAT
This sequence comes from Triticum aestivum, assembly GCF_018294505.1. Taxonomy (NCBI): domain Eukaryota; kingdom Viridiplantae; phylum Streptophyta; class Magnoliopsida; order Poales; family Poaceae; genus Triticum; species Triticum aestivum. The sequence continues at coordinate 45,289,290 of NC_057814.1, read as the reverse complement.
CAGTAGGGACGGAGCGAGGCGAGCGAGCCTGCTCGGTTGGATGGGCCAACTCCGTCACATAGCTCGTCCCTCCCACATCCCGGTCAAGTTCCCATCCATTTGGGCATGGGTGGCTTGCCAATAGATCCTGCAGCTATGACACGTGAACAACCTTCAAGTAGCAATCAATGAAGGCAACAGCTCATACGTGTGTGCCACTTGGCGGAGCCAGCCAAGTCATGTGCTAGCGTATTTGGGCAGAAAGAAAGTACTATACGTTCATGTGTTTTGGTTGATCTATCGGTGGATTTGTACCTAAAAATCTTAAACATCGGATTAACACAAAAATTGTGGAAAAGATGAGGTTCATGGTCTCTTGAGTTGTACGATTCCCTGAACAACCTGAGTGGATCGTACGTGAACTTGTGTGGTATCTCGTACACATAGTCCCCCCTCGGGTCACCATACAGCAAGTTGGGGGCTCCTCCTGCCTCTGGATCGTGAGATCAACGTTCTGCTTCCCCCGCCATGGCTGGAGACTGTCTGCAAGATTTTCTAAGCAGGGCTGAGGACTCCAACAAACAATGTCGGTAACTTGTTTCGGTTTCATTCAAAACTTTAGCGATGACATCTGCAATATAGCAATATCATGGATGATACTTTTAATGTTGTTGTATGCAGGTGCGGGCAACTTGACTTTTTTCCACAAATACTTTGGATTGTTTACAGCACGTGTCATGTGATACCTGGACCTATTAGTGCAAGCTCTCAAATAGTTAAATGCCATGAGAGTACGTTCATTATGATATTTTTCCAACTAAACTAGAGCTAATTCTTCATAATTGCAGATTTTGTAGCTTGCAAGATTACTAGAAGTTGCAACGAATTGACCCTATATAGGATCAAAGGATGGTATTAATCAAATTAATGTTCAAGTGCATGGATCAAGAAAAGTACATTATTAATCAATCTTGGAACAAAGGTGACCCTATATTTATTTGTTAAGAAGAATATACTTTACCACTCTGCCGACCTGACAATAAGAATTGTCAAAAGGAAGTGACTTGACTTTATTACATATGTCATTCCAAATATGATCAAATGTTTATGTAGTGACCATTTGATGTGGGATTCTTACAAAAAAAACATGAAGAAAATTGCTGGAAAAAATAGGAATGGGAATGGCTCTGATAGTTGCGTAGGACATGCTTTTTGGCGATACAAATTGTTGTGGTCTTCAGTAGTAAATGGGAGGTTCAATTGTATCAGAATCAAGGTTTTAATCAGGATGAGATCACGTGTCCCAAACTGGCGTCCCTAACAATGCTATCATCAATTGACCCATCATTTTTATCATCAATCACTGTTACCTTGCCATCCAATTCCTCGACCAGGCGAACACTGGTTTATGGAAATCGGCATTTTCTCTGCAAGGAAGGACGGGGCGTTGTGCTGAAGGATGCAGCTTTGGTGCCGTAAAGGTATCTCCCTTTGGGTCAATGACCTGCGGGCCATTTCCGCAAAAAAAAAAAGACCTGCGGGCCAGTCACTTGTTGGGTCCACATAACATGCACACAAAGGCAGGTGTCTTAAGGCACCGAAGTGTAGTGCTGTGTCGAAATAGAGGGGGTCATGAGCCATGCTTTTCTGGCTTGGGGCATGTGTTTTGTTTTTCCTTTTACAACACACGAGGATATTTGCTAGTGTGTGTATATAAACTATAAAAAAGTGATATTCTTGATCTGTCGTGTACTTTTACAAAAAAAAATACCTAACATCTGGTATATTCAACCCGCTGTCATTCTATTAGAAACGGAAAATGGTTTTGTTTTTTCCCTCGGGCTGCCATGCTTCGCGCCTTGCCTTTTGTTCCATCGTCCGCGCTGCTTGGTGCGCGTACGCGCATCCTACATTTTTGTAAGGCTTCGTCATATCCTAGGTGAAAACGTCCCATGGGTTTATACTAGGAAACTCTAATCACTTTCTTGCCCGTTCACAGGTCGCAAGTAGCAGGACCGCGAGACCACTGAACAAGGCTTATGACTTGCGATTCAGCGCCGACAGCCGCCATCAGAGAGATGCGAAGCACTTTGTCGCACCTTTCTTGGACTATACGACCCGATACGGCCCAACTTCCCCAAGCATGTACGGCGGCATCATGCCATGCGCAGGTTCCATGGCGTGCTACGAATTTGCAGGAGTTCAACCTATTTGACACCGTCACAAAGTCTTCGCCGGTGACGACTTGTGGGCTCTGCAGGCAGGCTTCCCCGTGTTCGGATGCGACAGACACGCCCTTGTACAGCCTAGCGTGCCCAGCAGGCTAGGGAGCGCACTGGCCACTTGCCTCGTGCTCACGGCGGACAACGAGTGTCACACGGGAATCCTCCGCTCTAGGGAGAGTACTGGGATGGCTTCAGGTCGCTTGTTGTTTTTTTCTTAATTGTTCAGAAACTTCTTTGTTTCCTACCACCGATTCTTTCAGTGTGAGCATGTGGACGCTCGTACTTCTTTATTTTCATTACCGTGAAGTCGTGTGATAACTTCGATTGCGTTGTCGGATTTATGAACTTAATGGTTGCGTTCTTACCTATTATCAGAAAGTTTGCATGCGTCAATGCCCATAATACAAAGGAAGCTCGACTGAAATTCTGTATTTTCCTAGAACTTGTAAATATGCTAGTGTGGTAACACCGCCGGGTTTAACGGAAATTCGAGGTGTTACAACACTATAGAGCACCACACCCTATGGAGAAAAACTCATCGAACTTGGCCAAAGAAGACAGATAGATCAGAGAGCATGCAAAGCTATTTAATTACACAGAAAAAAAACTCAAAAGATTCAATTGAATTCAATGAACAATCTAATGACAAAGTGATAATTCATCATATGTCAATAAATGCATCCATGAATTAGATCGAATTGATCCCGATCATATGAGGCAGCTCATAGGAACTTGGTATTGAAGTTCTAGAGAGAGAGAGAGAGAGAGAGAGAGAGCGAGAGAGAGAGAGAGGCGTGACCTTGTATTATCCAGGAAGACTGCTCTTCTCTTCACTCTTGAAGATGAAATTTCATACTCCTTCTCTTCTGGTTTAGAGGGTTCAAATCTGAAATCTCATCAACCTAGGTAGATCGTGAGTGGATAACATGAGTTGTATTGAAGATCAAGACACAGAGAGAGGGAGAGAGAGAGAGAGGCTTGGCTGTGTATTATCCAGGAAGACTTCCCTTCTCTCTTCACTCTTCAGGATGAAATTTCATACTCCTTCTCTTCTGGTTTTAGTGGCTCAAATATGAAATCTCATCAACTAAGGTAGATCATGAGTGGTGACATGAATTGTATTGAAGATCGAGAGAGAGAGAGAGAGAGAGAGAGAGAGAGAGAGAGAGAGAGAGAGAGAGAGAGAGAGAGAGAGAGAGAGAGATATCTAGCTACTTCTATGAACCTAAGGTCCTAAGGAAACTACTCACACATGGTCATGGAGGCATCAAGGATGACAAAGAAGCCTCTATGAACGGATTCCCCCTCCGGTAGAGTACTAGATCATGCCTCCATATAGGATCCCTTCGGAACAGAACCTGGTGCCTGCGGGAAAATTTGGAGCAAGATCTTGTGATGAGTTTTCTGAGATATGGAATTTATAGGCGGAAGAATGGCGTAAGGCAGTAGACAGGGCCCTCACATGGCCCAGGGGCGTGCCCAAGGCCCTGGCCTTGCAGGTGGCCATGTGTGGCCCCTTATAGCTCCTCTCGTTTCCCTTCGGTGCTTTCTGGAATCTTTGTGCCCCGAAAAAATTGTCTAGTCGGGCCTTCTCTTTGCTCATTAAAGATGATTGAACCTAACAATCCGAGCTATAGATAACTTTGAAAGAGACATAATTTAGAAGAAATGATAACCGAGGAGGAGACGCGTCAAGCTATGGTCGTATGGTTTTATACCCGTCGATTCCTATCGTCGTCCTCCGTGTTGTCTATTTGTGGTTCCTTGTCTAGTTCGAGGATGGTCCACCTACGATGGATCCCTTTGTTGCTTGAAGGCAGTTTAATGGCAATTACTTTTAGGAGGCAGAGATTCACTGCGATCAGCTTAAAATTGTTAGTCAGCCCCCGGACGAGCCGCATAAGCTCTACAACTGGGCGCGGCTTGGTTGCTTGTGGTCTAGAGACACACATTGGTTTATCCGAACAGTGCCCTATTGTCTGCATGTGCTCCGCTATTCCCCAAGAAATTTTTAGTGCCAAGTTATGCACCTGAGGAACATAACCCTTAGTCATGTAATGGGGACAACGGAGCATGTAACGCTATTTAGGGGTGCCAGTTGTTTGCCCCAAGGAGAAGTTTATACACCTTGAACTCTTTATGTGGTCTTGTGTGGTTGATGCAGCTCGAGCCCTTGATGCATCCTCGCGCCTTGTACCTCGGTTGCGAAGGCTGCTATCTGCTCCTCTGTTCGGAAGGAGCGTTCCTAGTTGCCATTGACTGTGATGACACCATTCGGCCCTGGCATCTTAAGATTAAAATAAGCATAAACACTAGTGCAGAAAAACCTAGCTATGGCGTGCCAAAAACAGCGTTGCATGCGTGGGAGCCCCACGCCACTAATATGGCGCCGGTGTTAAAAAATAGTGGTGGCGCTGGAGCCAACGTCAGTAGTATTGTACGTATTTCTGGCGTACGATGTTTGCAAAGCCACCACTATATTGACTCACCTAGTGGCACACAATGCAATTTGCACGCCACGAATGTTTCATACTAAAAAAAGGTTTTTAACACCATGTAACATTTAGCATTTCACATTAACACTAACTACATTTTATATAACATTACACAGTAGAACAGTACCAGATAATAGAACATTACGAGTTGATATATATATATATATATATATATATATATATATATATATATATATATATATATATATAATAGTTAAGCGGCTACTATAGCTAGCTAGATCTCACAAACATAATCAGTTAATAGAAACATTACGAGCTAAAACAGTACTAGTACATAGCGCTAATACACAATTAAACAGTTCATTCATGTACTGCCCCGCCACACGCATAGTGCTAAATGAGGTCGATGACCACCATCATCCTCAAGCCATGGCGTCGGGTGTTCCTGATGGTGACTAAGATGGCCTGTCCAGTGTGGAGATTCTTTACAGCAAGGAAATTTGTCCATCCCGCGGCGCTGAACACAGTGCGACCGTCCATGTCCAGTGTGTAAGCATAGTTCGTGATGGGGCCCCTGGCGGCAAGGCGTAGTCCAGCAATGCCTGCTTCATCCGCTCGGTGCCACAGCTCTCACTTAGCCTCTTAGATAATTTCTGGAGAAAATAATAGATATGGTAAATGAGCATGTCACATTACTACACACTAGCTAATTAATTAAGCATATCACGCATTACTACACACTAAGCATATCCTCAAATTGTACACTATGCGTATATATATCACAACACATTATATAGTAGGCATATCACATTACTACACACTAGCTAAGAGCATATTCACAACTACGCAACTAACATACCATGACATGGCGACACACATTTGTCCTTGTGAGGCGGGTCACGATTGGCATCCCGACGTAGTCATCACGTGGAGGAAGTATGTACCAGAGGTTGCCCGATTCGTCCTCGCTTGGCCTGATTCCTTTGCATAGAGGGCTTCATCAAGTGGGTCATCATCTTCGTCGTTGTTTATGTAGATAACAGCCAACCTTGGAATTTCCCTTCTGAAGGAGAAGCTGATAAGTTCACCCCCAATGAGATGCATGTGGTTGACGAAACGATTCCAGTCATTTCCTTCAATCTGGGATGTTTTTCGTCCGTTGTGGACCTCCATAGTGTAGGCCCCCCGGAGCGTCGAAGATCACAGTGTCTTTGGTAATGATCTCATTGAACTCTAGTCTCACCTTGCAAGGGACAATCTGTGTAAAAAAACAAAAAAAACACATTGCATTAGGGGAAATAGCAAGAAAACAAAAGACAAAAAACTGTCATAAAAGGTTCATGTAATGCGTTACCGCTACAGGAACAAAGCACGTCTGGAAGTAGATGCCAAACAGCGTGCCACTTGAAAGGTCGGTTGCGCACCTTGACTTGCACACTGGACATGGTGGCAGCTGCTCCATTCTACATATAATATAATTGAAACTAAGACTGTGTTTGATAGCGAAGTATTGACAAATTAATGTATTGGAAAACCACAGTAATTTAATAAGTAGGTCACACTAGTAGAAAACGGGCCTTTAGTCCCGGTTCCAGAGGGCCTTTAGCCCCAGTTCTGGAACCGGGACTAAAGCCCAAAACCTTTAGTCCCGGTTCGGTTATGAACCGGGACTAAGGGGGCTCCACGTGGCCGCTGTCTAGAGCTCCACCTTTAGTCCTGGTTGGGACTAAAGGATATATTTTTTTGAAATTTTTATTTGATTTTTTTTGGGAAAAAAATTGAATTTTTCCCCCGATTTTCAAATTTCCGAATTATTTGAAAATTTAATCTCTAGTCACCCCTCATCACTGCTCAATTTAATATCTAATCTCTAATCACCCCTCATCATTCCAAATCGTCTAACTTACCGGCCGGTTACCCATCCTCTCACTACTCCAGCCTGAGCACGCTTAACTTCCGAGTTCTATTCCTCCTCGTTTCCAAGTCCGCACTTGTTATTTTCCTAACAATAGTAAGCTATCAATCCTATTAACCTTTAGGAGTTGAACTTGAGCATGAAGTCACACGTTTCACCTTTTGAGTATGAAACTATTATTCTAAAAACCAATAATTATTTAGTAACACTAATATTTCTTGAATAAGTAGTTTGACCAAAAATTCAAAAATACATAAATTTGAGGATAACTTTTTTTCCTTTCAGAATTTGACGATTCTAAAAATTAGCAACATAGCCTATGGCGGTCGAAATCGGAACCGGATTTTCGTCCTGAACATTTTGATATATTATACTTTTTTTCGACATCGTATTCAAAAGTTATAGTTGTTTTACTTTTTCATAACACTTTTTTGCAACACATGTTCCAATTTAAGTTTTTTAATTTTCCTAACTAGTAGATGTAGTAACATAACTACATCTCGAAGGATTTTAATTTTTGAAGTTTTTTATCATTTTCTTTTTTTTTCAAAACTGAAATGGCGATACACAGGGGGGGCGGGGGGGGGGGGGGGGGGGTAGAGTTTGAACCCTTTAGTCCGGGATGGTGTCCATCCAATCCTACCATCCACTACATCTGGTAGCACCGTCCCAGCCAGAGTCACAACTAGGGCTACCCAAGCCAGAGTCACGTTCTATTAAAGTGGCAAAAAGAATTACTTTTTAATATAGCAAAACTAATTCTATCAACTATTATTAAAGGTTGAACAACTATTAATACTAAACAGTAGCAAAATTAATATTAATTAATTATGAAAATTTATCTAGTGTTCTCTAACAGAAGCATATATACTACAACATGTTAAAATCTACAGAAAGAACTAAAAATAATTGAAAACAACAATTAAAGGAGTATACAACTATATAAGCAAAGCAGTACTGTTTTAATAAAAATCCTAATTTAAATTATTCTAAAAATAACCAAATAAATCTTACTGTGACAACAATCTGACATGTGACTAGGAGCAAGGAGAATTATTAAAAACTATTTTTAAACTCAAATTTTTCATAATCTAGGGTTTGAAGAAAATTTGAAGAAATTCATATTAAATCATTCAATTTGAAAACTAATGGCGCCAACAGAGACTAGACAAAAATTTGAATCTAATGTAAAAAGTATCACTCAAAAAAAATTATCCTAAAAGATATAAGCAATTTAAAACAGAAACAAAAAACAAAAAACAAATTTCAGAACCCCTTTAGTCCCGGTTTGAGACACCAACCGGGACTAAAGAGCATCGCACCCTTTAGTCCCGGTTGGTGTATCAAACTGGGACTAAAGGTCCAATCTTTAGTCCCGGTTTGAGACACGAACCGGGTCTAAAGGGCATTGCACCCTTTAGTCCCGGTGCGTGTCTCAAGTCGGGACTAAAGGTCCCATTTGAACCGGGACTAATGCCTTGCCGACGCCCTAGCCGCATGAACCGGGACTAATGCTCACATTAGTCCTGGTTTGTAATGCAACCGGGACTAATGCGTACATTGAGCTTGGACCAAATCCCTGTTTTCTACTAGTGTCATGCCGGATGGCCTATGTTTTGAATGGAGTGTTGATTAATTTCCGTTCCGGCAAGTTTCAGGCGCTCGATATGTCCTTTTTAGCAAAGGTCATGCCGGATTTTTCCGTAAAGTTTAGCATGTCTTGCTCTAGAATATAGGAAATATCAAGTGCCTTGGATTTGCCGGAAAGAGCATTAAATAACATTTTGGGTTGACTTTAATCTTTGAATTATGAACATAGGGAATGTCTGACGATGACGATAGGACCCCTGAGTGCGAGTACTGCGTCGACGACCGGGGTCTGTGCGACAGGCTTCACCTAGAAGGCGGTCGGCGCTGCAGCATTAAGCTCGATGAGTCCTTCGATGTTTACATGGTACACGATGATGACAAATCTTTTACCGTAATTAAGCATGACTTATGTTTCTTCAACGTGTAATTTCCGCTTTCCACAATTCAACTAGTGCATCCCCTGCCATGCAAGACGTTATGTCTTGGAGAAGCTAGATTTCAAAGATCATCAGAATATGCAGATAAAGAGAGTTAACCTCAGGACCCGTCATGGTTATGCTTTTGACGTAATGCTATACAATGTGGTGACCTACTCCCATTTTGGATGCTCGAATTGGGAAGCACTATGCAAGGCGTATGGTTTCCAGAAAGGTATGCATGTCAACTTCGATCTGGGTGATGATCCTGAAGATGACATGGATGAAGATAATGTCGACGAAGATAATATCAACGAAGCTAATACCGACCTTTGGTCGATGTTCATACACTTCCACTTCTACCTCTATGTGAGTTTCTCAAACATATTGAATAAGTAATTTATATTGTTTTTATAAAAATAGCTGACAACTTATTTCCATTCTTCAAGAAATCTACGGAAATTAGTAAACAAAGCCTAATACGGTTATGGGTCTGAGCTAACTTGCGAGGAGATAAATCATTTTGTTTCATGGATTAAAGATGTTGAGACTTTTAAGACAAATTATTATATCCCTCCAAATTATTCTCAATACGTGCCACTGGTCCACGTGTTGAACTACGGTAAAATTCATCGAGATATCATGGTAAAAAATTTCCTATTATGTCACCCGTGCATTTTTTGCATATATTCTTTTAAGCTAAACTACATTTTGCTAAGTATGTTATTATGATGTTCTTCAACAGAAACTCCCGGCTGATTGTATACCTAGTCTTATGCAAATGAAAGGTGACATGAACATTGTTAGCTTACGGCCAAGTTTGCCTACGCTTCACCGCAGTGCATACACGATTCATAGAAGAGATGTCATCCTCACAATCAAAGACTGGAGAAAAGTTCTGAAAGATCGCAGAGAACTACTTGGGGGCAACATCAAGCGCATCCCACAAATGGGAAGCAGGTTCATCTGTACTCTCCATAATGGAGAATCAAGGGTTTACCAGTTTTATGCTATTTTACCTTCGAGAGAGTAGGAGGTCTTAGGTAGTTATGTGCTACATTGTGCTAGAATGATGTGCTAGTTTCTATATGACTATGATGATGAGTAATGTGCTACCTTGTGCTACAATGATGAGTTAGTTCTTATATGACTATGATGATGAGTTGTTATTATAATGATGATGATGATGTATGAGTTCTTATATGAATATGATGATGAGTTATTACGATCATGTTGAGTTATTATGTCATTGGGTGGAAGAAATACGGATTAGATTCGTGTGACAAAAAGTTGGATTAGTCGTCCTACTAATCCATATTTTGGTCACATGAATCTAATTCATGTTTCTTCCACCTAATAATTAAGATAATAACTCAACATGATAATAATGATATAAGAATAGCCTCATGTGACCAAAATTTGTATAACGATGTATAAATACAACGGAAAATATGCAGCAGATTTTTTTTCTAAAACTAGTAGCAGTAGCGAGGGCCATGACTTTAGCAGTAGCGCGTTTCTGCAATAGACGCTACTGCTACCCTACATAGCGTAGCGTGGGCTAGAACACGCTACTAAAAAGTTAGTTGCAGTGCCGTAGCAGTAGCGCCACCCCCTGCGCTAGTGGTGGCCCTTTGACCCGCGCTACTGCTAGGCTTTTCCCTAGTACTTTATCTGTTTCCTTAATATCAAGTTAGAACCATGTGGGAGGTGATTTATGAAGTGTACTTTCTTCCTTTTCCAACTATCATAGGAAAATAGACAACTACGTGGCTGGTTTGGTTCCCGTGATTCTCTACAGTGTTATTATGTAGAATTATGATCAAATATTTTAAGCTTAAATCTGTAATTTGAATTTTGATCCCCCGAACGAGCTTGGTCTCCTGTAATCCAAATGATTTGTGCATCTTAATGGCTATTACCCCAATGTATGCAGCGTTCATAAAATGAATCTTACTAAGCCAAGTGTATTTATTTTTTCCCTATATGCATCGGTATTTTCATGCTTCAAAAATTATATAATGCTTTTATAAGTTTTTCTATATATTCAAATTCATAAATTTATTTATAACACCAATGTTATACAGTATGATTCATTGCCATGTATTTTCTAATGCTAGCCCGTGATGATGCACGGGTCGACCACTAATCAATCCAATTGGCCAAAAGAGATAGATAGATCAGCGAGAAATACAATGCTATAAAATCACACATAATAAATCTCAGAAAAGAACTCGTTGGTTTCAATGAATAATATGATCATAAACCCACAATTCATCTTATCCAAACAAACACCCTTCAAGAATTACATCGAATCGATCTCCGAAGAGATCATTATATCGAAGATCAAAGAGGGATAGAGAGAGAGAGAGAGGGAGGGAGGGAGAGAGAGAGAGAGAGAGGGGAGACATCTAGCTACTGCTATGGACCCGTAGGTCTTGTGGGAACTACTCACACATCATCAAGGAGGAAGCAAGGTTGATGAAGATGGTCTCCGTGATCGATTCCCCCTCCGAAAGAGTACCGACGAAGGCCTCCGAATGTGACCACGGAAGAACTGAGGCTTGCAGCGATGATAAGATTGTTTCGGGTCTCACTCTGGGTTTTGAGAATTTAGGGAATTTATATAACTGGAATTTGGTCACACAGAGGTTGGTGGGGCCCACAAGCTCAGGTGGCGCCCCCTAGGGCCGCGCCCCTTGAGCTTCTGGCCCACCTGCAGTTCTTCTGGTCTTCCCCCGAAGCTTTAACTTATCATAAACCTCAATCGACCTAAGGGAAATACCAAACTGCCCACGAATAAATGGCTTATCAGGCCGGGCAACTGACCCTCCATCACGAGACCGGTCCAAATGGAAGAGTGAAATTGACAGGTCAACCAGGCGAACAACACTGCGAGTGCCAGTGAAGCAACAAGGCAACGTCGAGTGTGACTTATCGCCCTCTTGCCGCTGTGACCCTACCCGAATGGGATTCATGCCCGACTGTCCAAACAATGCATCCCTAGCCAGATGGATGTTTCAGACATGCTGACATGTGCCACCCTCATGCAGTCAGGCAGCCGTGCAAGTGTGATGAGGACATCAATACCATTGTTACACCCACAGCCCCTACTGTTACATATACTGGACCAATTACTAGAGCTCGCGCACGCCAATTAAATTACCAGGTAGTTTCGTTTCTTGGTAATGATAATGTTCATGAGAATATGATGCTACCTAAATTGGATACATTTGTTTTGCTTACAAATGAAGGGCCTAGCTTGGAGAAGGATGAGCATTGGAGCAAGAACAAGCATGGAGTTGATGGCATGCGCAAGGGGAACAAGAACGGAGTTACAAGTGATTATTTCAGGACTTTGAAGCCACCATAAGGAGTGCATGAAGCCTTGGACGAAATATACAAGATGCCACTTCATAAATTTCATCCAGAGGCTATTGTAGGTGCTGCGTCACCTTATTATTGGGCCAGGCCCATGTAATTTCGAAATACATAAGTATAGGCTGTTTTTAGAGTCCGTATGTGTGGGGAAACAAGAGATTGGGTTGGTTTCGGACCCCTTCCCCAAAGGCCACGAAATTCCTCCCTCTTCCTCCATATATACAGCCCTTAGGGCACCGTTTAGACTTTGGGTTTTGTTTAGATTAAAGTTCGCCATAGCTGCAACTTTGCATACTTCGTTTGTGTTCAACGACCAGACAAAGGCGTCACAGAACCCCACCTTGATCAATAAAGCTTTCCTCTTATATTCGCAATATCCAGATTGCAATCTTACTTTCTTGCCTGTTCTTTGTTTGCCTGCAGGAAACAGACATTCGTGGTCAGGTTGATCGTGCTCTGGCGTGGTCAATAACCTCTCGGAGTTGGTTTAGCGATTGCTAAGGCGCGACGCCCTCGCACGTTCATACTCGGATCGTCAAAGTCGACTTCCTCCAAAACGATAGCCACCATCTCATCGAAAGACGGGACACCTTTGTCTCTATCAAGTGGTATCAGATTTTCAGGTTGCTCGGTGATATTTTACAGTTTTTCGTAGTTTAGATTGAGTCTGTTCTTCATACCTACAGTCCATGAAAAAGCCACCAAAAAAATTAGGGATAGTTCATCATATCCGAACCAATCTGAGCCTTCGCATAATCTTTTTAGGGTTTTTGCTTTGTTGAATTTGCGGTTGCATCGTCGTGTCAAGTTGCTGGTCTTAGAGTCTAGTCTTTTAGAGTTTCGAGTTCTGGTCATAAGTTGTCATGCCGCCGCCGCACCATCATCATCGTCCCTGCCATCTACCACCACCGCTTATCCGCCACCGCTCTGAATTCGTATCCATATACCACCACCAATCCGTATCCATATACCACCACCGATCCGTATCCATATACCACCACCGCTACCATATACCACCACCACTGCCATATCCTACCACCATATATCCACCACCAATCCGAGTTCTTTTCATATTAGGTTTGTTTTCGAGATCCATCTAATTTCCGATTCGTGTTTCCTTGCCTCAGTAGGTCTCGGAAAAAAAATTTAGGCCAAAATTTCGGCGACCAAAAATATTTTACTCTATCCTATTTTTAGGCTTTTTTGAGTCTTTTGAGCCACGTGCCATCATAGTGATTTTTTGTCGCACTTTTTCGTCGTCACTGCACTGATTTCCGCGAAAACAAATAGTAAAAAAAATTCCATGCCCATCCTGTCATTTTGACCTGGGAAGAGTTTTGAGACACTCGCCATTATAGTGATTTTTTGCAAAAAAAAGGAGCGCAAAAAAAACAGAGCGAAAAAAAATCCAGAGTGTGCTTTTCCCTTGTTTATGTGCAGCGCCGTGACTTTGTTAGTGTTCTAGGCTCGCGTCTCTAGCACGGTCTAGCCTAGGACCAGCACAGTACCGTCGTTGAGCGTTTATTCAACTTTGCATCTCTGAATTGATTATTGCTGACCCTTTATGCTACCATAAGCCTTCCCAACTCCACATACATCTACATCGTGCATTTGACTCTCCCTGGTAATCGCTCTATCCAAGCTTTGAGAGTTTTGACTACATCGGTTGCCGATCACCGCATGCTGCTTGGTAAGAACTGGTAAGAATTTGATATTTGCTTGACGGATTTGTGACACCCACCACCACCACTTGTTAGTTGTCTGTAGGATCATATTCTTGTGTGTTTCCATTGCTGCTAACCATGCCAGGCTCACAAGCCGACGAGATTGACTGGGAGAACTTAACGAACAAGGAGCTTCATGACAAGTTTCAGCAAATGATGACTGAACAGGTGCAAGATGTGCTGAACAATTTTGAAGAGGCCATGGAGAAGATCACTAGCCTTGAGAACACGTTTGAAACAAAGCTCGATAACAGATTTAATGAACTGCTTGCGCGTCTTCCACCACCGGCTGCACCTGCTGCACCTCTACAACAACAACAACGACGACGACTACCTCCACGTCGCGAAACAGCCCTCCGCCGAGCGAGCTGTGTCCCTCTTCAGTCTGGCCAAACTGTTGGTGCTGCTGTTGATACTTCTGTGGCTCCTACTTCTGATGGGGAGGAGGATGATTATGCGGGAGATTACGAGGATGAGGTTGATAACCCACAAGTATAGGGGATCACAACAGTTTTCGATGGTAGAGTATTCAACCCAAATTTATTTATTCGACACAAGGGGAGCCAAAGAATATTCTCATGTATTAGCAGTTGAGTTGTCAATTCAACCACACCTGGATAACTTAGTATCTGCAGCAAAGTATTTAGTAGCAAAGTAATATGGAAGTAACGGTAATGGTAGCAAAAGTAATATTTTTGGGTTTTGTAGTGATTGTAACAGTAGCAACGGAAAAGTAAATAAGCGAAGAACAATATGTGAAATGCTCGTAGGCATTGGATCGGTGATGGAGAATCTCTACTGGAATCAGCTAATTTGCCATCTGTCAGCTCTTTGCTGTCTGCTAGCTGACGGCAATGAAGCTCTTTGCCATCAGCTACCCAAAAGCAGACGGCAAAGAAATGGCAGATAACAAAATAGGTCTTTGCCATCTGCGAGCTCTTTGCCGTCTGCTAGCAGACGGCAAAGAATCTTTGCTGTCCGCTGGCAGATGGCAAAGAGAGAGGTGGCCCCCACCCCCCGCCCGTTTGGAAAAAACTTAACGCCCCACCTCTTTGCCGTCTGCTAGCAGACGACAAAGAGACATAAAGGCGAACGGCAAAGATTGGCGGACGGCAAAGAGGAGAGTACCTAACGGCCCCTACCCCCCGCCCGTTACTCTCTCTTCTCTCCCTCTCTCCTCCCCGACGCGCCCCGCCACCACATCCCACCCCACCGCTGCCGCCGCCGCCCGCCGCCGCCCCCGCCCCCCGCCGCCGCCCCGTCGCCCCGCCACCCGCCGCCCGGCGCCGCCCCGTCGCCCCCTGCGCCCCGTCGCCCCCCACCCCTCCGCCCCGTCGCCCCCTCCGCCCCGGCCAGCGCCACCCCACCGCCCCGTCGCCCCCTCCGCCCCGTCGCCCCCACCCCTCCGCCCGGCCAGCGCCACCCCGCCGCCCCAGAGCTGTGGCCCCGTCGCCACCATCGCCCGGCCAGCGCCCCTCCGTCGGCGAGCAACCCCACCGCCCGGTGCCCCTGGGCCCTGCCAGCGTGCCACAGGCCTCCCACCCCTGCTGCAAGTGAGCCCCGGTCGCTCCCCTTTTCTCCTTTTTTTTGTTTTTTCTGTTTTTTAGTTTAGATTACTTTTAGTTTAGTTTTAGATTTAGTTTAGTTTAGATTACTTTTAGTTTGGTTTTATATTTAGTTTACTTTAGATTACTTTTAGTTTGGTCTTAGGTTTAGTTTAGATTTAGGTTTATGTTTAGTAATGAAAAAACTAAGAATAATTAGAAGAAGAGGAGGAGGAGAAGAATAGCTAGGTTTAGGTGTAGTTTTTTCCTGTTTTCTTTTAGGTTACTTAGTGCTAGGTTTAAGAAGAGGAAAAAGGAGAAGAAGAAGAAGAAGAAGAAGAAGAAGAAGAAGAGGAGGAGGAGGAGGAGAAGAAAGAAGAAGAAGAAGAAGAAGAAGAAGAAGAAGAAGAAGAAGAAGAAGAAGAGGAAGAAGAAGAAGAAGAAAGAGGAGGAGGAGGAGGAGGAGGAGGAGAAAGCTAGAGAAGAGGAGGAGAAGAAGAAGACCACCGACACCCCGACCCCGACCACCGACACCCCGACACCTGACACCCCGACCACTGACACCCCCGACCCCGACGACCGACACCCCCACCCCGACGCAACACCCCGACACGACACCCCGACCCCGACACGACACCCCGACACAACACCCCGGCACGACACCCCGACCCCGACACCCTGACACCACACCCACCCTTACCCCGACCACCGACACCTTGACACCACACCCCGACCCACACCCCGACCCCGACCCCGACACCCTGACAGGGTCATATATTTGTGAATTATTAGTTAGGTCATATATTTTTCGATTTTGTTATGAAACATCATATATAATTGTGTTGATCGGGTAGATTTAAATGTGCAGTTGTTTCATCGCTGCGAGGTTTGGTGGTCGACGACCTCGCTGTGCGTTTGACGAGCTCTACCCCTTCGTTCGTGGGTAAGCACAAATGACATTTCCTCCTCCCCAGTTAATTATTTGCTCTGTTCCGGTGTTCGTGCCTATGAAACTTGATAGCTAGCTATATATGTGTCTTGAATCATTAGTATGCGTAACCAATATGTGTCTCCCGTTCGAAAGCGTCATAGTTATAAATATGCATGCAGTTGCATATTTATAACCTTGATTCTTTCGAATTGTCCAACGCTATCCATGGACAGCCCGAGTATGTTTAGATTGGGTTTGTTTTCCCATATGCTTTGCTCCGGATCTGACGCATAAGTTTCGTCAGTGCCTCCCCTGTTGTTCTCTAGGTACACATCCTCTCTGTTTATTGCAGAGACGTGTATCAGGAGAACAGCGGGGAGGTGCTGCCGAAATTTTGCGTAGGATCCGGAGCATAGCATGGGAAAATGAACCCAATCTAAACATACTCGGGTGGGATTACGACCTATCATTACCTATTAGAGTGTAGGTTGCATGGACGTAATAAAATTGACAAAGTAGATCAACTGATGAATATATACATGGTGAATTATATATATATATATATATATATATATATATTTGTTGTGTGTCTAGTAGCTCTGAAAGTCAAGATGAGTGATCGTGCGTGGATGTACACCGGTCACACTGGTCAGAACAAATGGAGCACTGAATGGTTCACAAAAACCAAGGGGTTTGTGCGAGCCGCATTTGCAAATGGCCAGAGGAAAACCTGGTGCGGCAATTGGGAAAAGAGGACAGAGGCTGAAATGGGAAAACACCTGCAGAAGAGTAGTTTTACGCCCGATTATACGGTGTGGACATTTCATGGTGAGACTGCCCAACGTGACCGAGCTGAGGTGGATCGTCGTCGCACCGACGAGCATGGTAACGGGATGGAAAACATGGTGCAAGACTTCGATGATGCTCGGGATTCGGACGAGGAGATGGAGGAATCTGCAAAGGCCTTCAATGAAATGTTGGAGTCTTCAAAACGTCCGCTCCATGAGCACACTGAGCTTTGTCAGTTGGATGCCATCTCACAAGTAATGGCTCTGAAGGCTCAGTTCAACTTGGGTAAAGAATGCTACGATGCAATGATGACAGTATTTGGACGCTTTCTACCCAAAGGCCATGTAATGCCTGCAAACCTATACCAGTCGGACAAAATCCTCCGTGCAGTGAAGATGCCCTATGATAAGATACATGCCTGTGAGAAAGGATGTGTCTTGTTGAGGCTTGACTATGCGGACTTGAACTATTGTCCCATTTGCAAGTCTTCCAGGTATGTTGTGGTGGACAACGGTATGGGTGAGAAGACACAGACCAAAATCCCAGTTAGTGTTCTTCGGTATATGCCAATCGTACCACGAGTTCAACGTCTTTTCATGGTCGAAGAGACGGCCAGACAGATGACATGGCACAAAACGGGCAAAAGAACCGAACTAGATGCAGATGGGAATCTCGCACCAGCCAGTGTTTCAAATCCAGTATCTTTGGATAACGAACAATGGCGGACCATTTCGTTGTATATCTTCAACAACCTGATAGAAGTGCGGCCGTACATCGAGTAAGTTCTCGGTACATTGTTTCGCAACTTCTATTTCCTATGAACTGCTCTTATTCCTGGATATTTCATACAGTTGATACGTCGCCTTATTCTCGTATGGAGCGCTGATCCAAAAGGATTCTGTCGAAGAGTATGAGCTTCTCGCAAAGCAAGGAGGCGGCTATCCCGGTTTCATCTCTTGGTTGAAACAAACGGTAATTTCTATTAGACAATTTCATTTCATTCGCTAATTTGTGCGTAATGCAACAATCCTTTCATATTAAACTTGTAGGCTAATTCAGAGTCTATGGACGCCGAATTGAGACAAGTCGCTAATGGTTTTGACTATAAGGTCCGTTCATTTGACAGATACCACATCAACGGGTATCGCTTTCGTACCTATGGCAAAGAGCTATCTATGGCCGACCGAAAGTCTACAAATTGTTGTGTATCTGCTATCGGCGAAGGAGGTACCGAGTATTATGGGAGAGTTGAAGCAATTTATGAACTTCTATTCTATGGTGAAAACCCACCGAATGTCGTAGTCTTCAAATGTTATTGGTTTCAGCCGAAGGAGACTAGAAGGACTCATGAACATATAGGGCTAGTTGAAATCAACCAAAGCACCCATTTAGATGTTCCTGATGTCTATATTACGACTCAACAGGCGACCCAAGTGTTCTATCTACCGTGGTCCTGCCAAACTAATCCAAATCTGAAAGGTTGGGATGTCGTTTATGAAGTGCCGCCATGTGCTAGACTATCTCCCCCAAAGGAAGAGGATTATGAACCTCACATTAACCCGGACACATATGAAGGAGAATTCTTCCAAGAGACACGTCTTTCCAAAAAGCGTTTCAAGAACCGCTATACTTCACCCCAAGACATTGAATTAGACAGCGACAGTGAATCCGACATCACCCCAGAGGAGGAACAAGAAGAGCTGGAACAAGAAGAGGTTACTGCTGCGGATGACCTGTCATTGCTTGACCGATTACGTCAAGGTGGCCTTCCAGAAGTTGATGCCACTGAACCCTATGAGCCCGTCATTGATTATAGTGATGATGATGATTATGCATTTATTGATGATACTGATCGAGATTATTAGTAGTGTCAGGTATTAAATTTTTTTATGTTGTACTTGATGATGATACACTTAAGTGATACACATATTATTATTCATGTCGGTCTTTTTTTTATGTTGCACTAATTTCGTTTACTGTTTGTCATGGCAGGTGTTGAAAGATGGTGGGCGCTGGTCGGGAGCGCGCCAAGGCCCCTTCTTCGTCGGCGCGTGGTGTGAGGTCTTCCATTCCAGATGCACCTCTCCGCCGAGCGTTGCTAGACAGTATGGCAACACCGCCGGGCCCTTCTTCGTCGACCGCGGTGCCCAGCAGGGGACGAGGTAGGAAGAGAGGAGGTGGGGCACGTGGTCGCGGGAGTGGAGGTACGGTGATTGCTACGGCGCCTTCCTCGCCGCCACCCCCAGCTGTTTCCCCCGAGCACGTGACTGCTAGGGTGGACTCGTCCGAGGAGGAGGCTACACGGAATCCGGTCCACGAGCCTCCGGTCCACGGGTCTTGGGCCCACGAGCCTCGAGTCGACTGGCCTTCGGCCCACGAGACCCCGGAGGAGCACACGTCTGGATGGGGTACCTGGCCGGATCAGCCCGAGGAGCCGAGTGGCCATGCTGATGATGGCGGGGATCCGACTGATAATGAGGAGGAGGGGGCACCGTCTACCAGCGTGGTGCTACATGGCTCCCGTCCGTGCCGGCGACCCGGGAGCAGAGGTGGTTGATTTTCCCTGATGGGGAGAGGTAAGTGCATTTAATATTTTTGTACCTTCTGCATTCACGTTTCTTCAAATAACTAATGCGTTGGCCTTGTCATGCTGCAGGGGTTGGGACCACCATCATAGTGTTCCGCCGGCCCAACTCCGTCCTTGGAGTTCTTTGTCGGCAAAACTTCCCGGGGTTTGTCATGTTGCCTGGTGAGGGTCGGCTTCCGGAGCTTGGATTGAGCTGGGAGCACTACTTGGCTGCCCCGGCCCCGCCGGATGAGATTATCGACGGTGTCTTGTGCGACACGAGGGCAGACATGGTGATCAGAAAGTTCTGGGTAATTTCTCCTTTACACATTTAAAAATCTTCAACTAGCTAGTTATTAATTGTACTAATCAATATTGTCTCATTTGATTGCAGACATTCTACAGGTGTGAGGAGGGATACGAGGAGGACGCGGCACATGTTATCGAGAACGTCTGCAAGCGCCTACTCCAGAACTTACGGCACGAGGCTCGGGTGCAGGCTGTTCGAGACTACTACGCCTTGCGTGGTATCAAGAAGACCAAGCCGGCGTGCCGCGATAAGTTCCTGAGTAAGGAGCAGTACATGAAGGTAATTCTTAAGGCCTTCTACTTAAGTTCCTTCATTTAGTAATTCTTAGCCGTAGCGCTCAAGTTTCTATTTGCTAACTTAGGCGCCTCCGAGATGGTGTGCGGATCGGATGGATTGTTGGGAGGTGTTGGTCAATGAGTGGTGCTCAAAAGAATGGCTAGCCCTCCACAACGAGGCCAAGGACAAACGTGCCCAAATGGAAGGTGTGCCACACCATCAAGGCAGCTCCAACTTATATCAGTTCGGGCGGAACTGGGTATGTGGTTTGCTTCATGATTCATGCAATTCATTCATCATGCTAGCTTGAGCCCTTTAATTACTAATTTACATTGTTTCTCTCTTTCAGGCACGCCACAATAAGGTGGATAAGGTGCCAGAGGTGTACGACCTGTATGCCATGGCCCACACTGCCTCTTTCAAGAAAGTCAAGGCATTCTCTCAGTCTGACCTCGATGATGCAAACAACTTCACCAACATCTCCTCCCACAACAAGCTCGTGAGATATAGAGATGAGGGGAAGGCGAGGAAAGGGGAGGACTTTAACCCGAGCCAGGGTCCCATTGATCCAGAGCTGGTGATGATATCTGGTGGCGGGAGGTCCCATGGCTCCATAGCCATTGGAGATGGACTTATCCGTTGTCCTAGCACTCTCCCGGAGATCAAGGCGCGCCAGTCGAGCTCCGCTCCTGAGATAAGGCCTCGTGAACGGCCAGTGCAACTCGCCATCAAGGTTAGTGATACGTACTCAGCTATCTTTCTCCATTACATTGTGTGCGCTTCCATCAATGATTACAAATGGTCATGTGAGTGGTGTTGCAGGCTGCTATACAGAGTGAGAGAGATAGAACGGAGAAACTTCTGGCGGAGGCGGCGGAGAGGCAGCGGGAGTTGGAGGAGAGGACGACAAAGATGTTGGAGGAGGAGAGGGCACGGAATGACATGCAGGCAAGGGCCATGTACGAGCTCCTTGTGGTAAGTTTCTTCTGCAGATTAGCCAAAACATTCATGTAGTGTTTGTCTCATTACTAACTAGTATGACTGAGTCGTCAAAACCAAATGTGCAGTCTGTGTGCGAGAAGACCGGTCAGACCGCTCCGCCGATGCCAGTGATTGCTCCTGGGACCACGGTGAGTTTAATTTGAATGGACATTACTTGCTAGTCTTAACATTTGAGTGTCATCATGCTAACAAGACATTGGAAATGATCTTTGGTGCAGCGTAACTCCAGACAAGCATCGCACGATCCTTCTCCAGCTACCGACACGAGCCAGCCCGCTCCTACACCTCCTGGATCATGGTAAGTTTATCTAGTGTTTTGCTTAACACATGCATAAAGACCTAGACTTAGCTTTATTTCCTCCAATGCTTACCATAATGACCTAGACTTAGCTTCTTCTCCTCCAAAATGACTTAATAAGCTTACTGACCTCCAAAACCATCCATTTTACCTAAGTTAGCTCTAAAACGATATGTACTTAGCTTACTTATGTCAACAATTGCATAATTAGCTTAGTTAGCTCATAAACGATCCATTTTACCTAAGTTAGCTCTAAAATGACCCATTTTACCTTGGTTAGCTTATAAATGATCCAGTTCATCCAAGTTAGCTAAAAAATGACCCATTTTACCTAGATTAGCTCCTAAATGATCCATTTTACCTACGTTAGCTTTAAAATGACCCATTTCACCTAGATTAGCTCCAGAATGACCCATCTTACCTAGGTTATCTCATAAACGATCCATTTCAACTAATTTAGCTCATAAATGATCCATTTCACCAAGTTAGCTAAAAAACGATCCATTTCACCTAAATTAGCTCTTAAATGATCCATTTCACCTAAGTTAGCTCAAAAAGATCCATTTCAACTAAATTAGCTCATAAATGATCCATTTCACCTAAGTTAGCTCAAAAACGATCCATTTCAACTAAGTTAGCTCATAAATGATCCATTTCACCTAAGTTAGCTAAAAAACGACCCATTTCACCTTAGTTACCTCAAAAACAATCCATTTGACCTTAGTTAGCTCATAAACGACTCATTTCAACTAAGTTAGCTCATAAATGATCCATTTCACCTTAGCTAGCTCATAAACAACCCATTTCAACTTAGTTACCTCATATATGATCCATTTCACGTAAGTTAGCTCATAAATGACATACTCTTCTTGTTCTAGTCTTCTTCTTGTTCTACTCTTCTTGTTCTAGTCTTGTTATTCTAGTCACCTATTTCTAACTTTCTTATTTTGCCATTTTGTAGATTTCATTCACTACATGGAAGCTAGCTTGCTATGGAGTGCTTGTTTTTTCTTTCATTCTCTTCAATTATTCTTCTATCTTGCTATGATGGAACTTGCTATCTTGATGTATGCATTGTAATATGTATGGATGGAACTTGCTTATGTATGAATGGATGGAACTTCCTTATGTATGAATGGATGAAAGTTATGTGCTGGATATGTGATATGTTTGCTGTTCAATAGGCCTGTGAAATATATCTATATATGTCATATATATTTGCTGTGAAAATTGTTGGATTTAATAAAAAACAGAAAAAAGAGCCAATATGCAGGCTCTTTGCCGTCTGACACCGACGGCAAAGCGCTCTTTCCCGTCCGCCGCGGACGGCATATAAGCCACGTGGCATCCAGCTGTGCTTCCTGGGAGCTGACCCATTTGGTCAGTTTGCCTACAGTGGCACACCGCAAAGAGTAAACAATTTTGCCGTCAGCGGCAGACGGCAAAAGGCCTGCCATGTAGTGACGTGTAGCTGACATCATACAGCGGACGGCAAAGACACTAGAAAGTTTGCCGTCAGCGGCGGACGGCAAAGGCCTGCCGTTAGCCACTTAACGGACTAACAACGCAATTATTGCCGTCTGCTCTCTTTGCCGTCCGCTGCGGACGGCAAAGGCCCTTTGCCGTCAGCCGCCCGGAAGCAGACGGCAAAGTAGCTCTTTACCGTAGCCTACTTTGCCGGAGCCTTTTGCCGTCCGCGGCTGACCGCAAAGGCCTTTGCCGTCCGCCGTTCATGCCTTTGCCGTCCGCCGTGGCAGACGGCAAAATAGCTGATTCCCGTAGTGAATTATGCCGGATGCGGTTCATCATGTAACAGTCATAACATAGGGTGACACAGAACTAGCTCCAATTCATCAATGTAATGTAGGCATGTATTTCGAATATAGTCATACGTGCTTATGGAAAAGAACTTGCATGACATCTTTTTTCCTACCCTCCCGTGGCAGCGGGGTCCTAATGGAAACTAAGGGATATTAAGGCCTCCTTTTAATAGAGTACCGGACCAAAGCATTAACACATAGTGAATACATGAACTCCTCAAACTATGGTCATCACCGGGAGTGGTCCCGATTATTGTCACTTCGGGGTTGCCGGATCATAACACATAGTAGGTGACTATAGACTTGCAAGATAGGATCAAGAACTCACATATATTCATGAAAACATAATAGGTTCAGATCTGAAATCATGGCACTCGGGCCCTAGTGACAAGCATTAAGCATAGCAAAGTCATAGCAACATCAATCACAGAACATAGTGGATACTAGGGATCAAACCCTAACAAAACTAACTCGATTACATGATAAATCTCATTCAACCCATCACCGTCCAGCAAGCCTACGATGGAATTACTCACGCACGGCGGTGAGAATCATGAAATTGGTGATGAAGGATGGTTGATGATGACGGTGGCGACGGATTCCCCTCTCTGGAGCCCCAAACGGACTCTAGATCAGCCCTCCCGAGAGGTTTTAGGTCTTGGCGGCGGCTCCGTATCGTAAAATGCGATGAACCCTTCTTTCTGGTTTTTTTTCTCCCCGAACACGAATATATGGAGTTGGAGTTGAGGTCGGTGGAGCGTCAGGGGGCCCACGAGGCAGGGGGCGCGCCCAAGGGGGGCAGGCGCGCCCCCCACCCTCATGGACAGGGTGTGGGCCCCTTGACGTGGATTTTTCTTCAAGTATTTTTAATATTTTCCAAAAATATGTTCCGTGGAGTTTCAGGTCATTCCGAGAACTTTTGTTTCTGCAGATAAATAACACCATGGCAATTCTGCTGAAAACAGCGTCAGTCCGGGTTAGTTCCATTCAAATCATGCAAGTTAGAGTCCAAAACAAGGGCAAAAGTGTTTGGAAAAGTAGATACGACGGAGACATATCAGAGGTGATCAAAATCAGAACTACGTGCAACAACCAACACCACAACCACCAGGTCGTCCAGATGCAAATAATCACAATGGTAGGGCTCTCCCTCAGGTACGAGATCATGACCATCTTCCTAAACTGAAATTGAATATTCCACCATTTGAGGGTAGATATGTTCCTGATATATATCTTACTTGGGAGTTAGAAACTGAACAACGTTTTACATGTTTAGAATATCCCGAGGAGAGACGTGTTGCTGCTGCACTTTGTGCTTTCACTAGCTTTGCTTGTGTGTGGTGGTCTGAACATCGTAGATTATATCCGAATAATATTCCAACTACTTGGGATGCTTTGAAAACTTCTATGCGTACTCGTTGGGTTCCACCATATTATCAACATGAATTACTTCAAAAATTGCAGCGTTTAAGACAAGGAAAAAATTCTGTAGAGGAATATTATCAGGAATTACAGACTGGCATGATTAGATGTGGTATTGTTGAGGATAATGAAGCTATGCTTGCACGTTTTATGGGTGGATTAAATAGAGCGATTCAGACCATTCTAGAGTATAAGGAGTATAATAATATCACTCGTTTATTCCATCTTGCTTGTAAAGTTGAACGTGAAGTGCAGGATCGACAGGCATTGGCTCGAACTAACTTTTCTGCAGGTCGGCCTTCGTCATGGACACCAGGTGCATCCTCTACTTCCACTGCACCATCACCTCCATCAGGTGCCACCTCCAACCGTGATACAAGAAAGCAGGCACAACCACCACTATCTGCCAAGAGCACACCTGCCGGGCCTGCATATAGCTCTTCTTCTTCCATGGCATCAACAGGGCACACAAGTGATATTATTTTTCGTCGTTGTAAGGGAAGAGGTCATTATGCGAGAGAATGCAAATCTCAGCCTGTGATGATTGCTACTGAGGATGGTGGGTATGAGTCCGCTAGTGACTATGATGAGGAGACTTTGGCTCGTATTACACGTGAAGAGAACACGGTGGAGATGATTCTGATCATGAGATGCAATACATGGCTCCTGAAGATGCTGACATGTATGAATGTTTGGTTGCTCAACGTGTTTTGAGTGTGCAGGTTACACAAGCTGAGCAAAATCAGAGGCATAATTTGTTCCATACAAAGGGAGTTGTGAAGGAACGTTCTATTCGCGTCATCATAGATGGAGGGAGCTGCAACAACTTGGCTAGCATGGAGATGGTGGAAAAGCTATCTCTCACCACAAGACCACATCCACATCCTTACTATATTCAATGGTTCAACAACAGCGGCAAGGTTAAGGTAACACGTACTGTTCGTGTTCATTTTCCTATCTCTACATATGCTGATTATGTTGATTGTGATGTGGTACCTATGCAAGCATGTTCCTTATTACTTGGTAGACCATGGCAATTTGATAAAAAATTTGTACACCATGGTAGAAACAATCAGTATACTCTTGTTCATAAGGATAAAAATATTACATTGCTTCCTATGACTCCTGATTCCATTTTGAAAGATGATATTAATAGAGCTAGTAAAGCACAACAGGAGAAAAATAAGAGTGAAAATCAGATTGTGGCAAAAGAATTTGAGCAACAAATGAAACCTAATAATAAACCATCTAGTGTTGCTTCTGAAATTAAATTGAAAAGTGCATGTTTACTTGCCACAAAATCTGATATTGATGAGCTAGATTTTAGCAAATCTGCTTACTATGCTTTTGTGTGCAAAGAGGCATTATTTTCATTCGAGGACGTGCCTTCCTCTTTGCCCTCTGCTGTCACTAACATTTTACAGGAGTTCGCTAACGTTTTCCCACAAGATGTGCCACCAGGATTACCACCTATTCGAGGCATTGAGCAGCAAATTGACTTAATTCCCGGTGCACCGCTACCCAACCGTGCACCATACCGTACCAATCCACACGAGATGAGGGAGATTATGCGTCAAGTACAGGAGCTGCTCGACAAAGGTTATATATGTGAATCTCTTAGTCCTTGTGTTGTTCTATTATACTAGTGCCTAAAAAGGATGGTACGTCGCGTATGTGTGTTGATTGTAGAGGCATTAATAATATTACTATTCGTTATCGTCTTCCTATTCCTAGGCTAGATGATATGCTTGATGAATTGAGTCGCTCTACAATATTCTCCAAAGTTGATTTGCGTAGTGGATAGCATCAAATTCGTATGAAATTGGGAGATGAATGGAAAACAACATTTAAAACTAAGTTTGGTTTATATGAGTGGTTAGTCATGCCTTTTGGGTTAACTAATGCACCTAGTACTTTCATGAGACTAATGAACGAAGTTTTACGTGCTTTCATTGGGCAATTTGTGGTAGTCTATTTTGATGATATACTGATTTATAGCAAATCTTTGGAAGAACATTAGGAACATTTACGTGCTGTTATTGCTCTACGTGATGCACGTTTGTTTGGTAACCTTGGGAAGTGCACCTTTTGCGCCGACCGAGTATCTTTTCTTGGCTATGTTGTTACTCCACGGGGAATTGAAGTTGATAAAGCCAAGATTGAAGCTATTGAGAGTTCGCCGCAGCCCAAAACGGTCACACAAGTGAGGAGCTTTCTTGGACTCGCTGGTTTCTATAGGCGTTTTGTGAGAGATTTTAGCACCATTGCTGCACCTCTCAATGAGCTTACAAAGAAGGATGTGCCTTTTGTTTGGGGTACTGCACAGGAAGAAGCCTTCACGGTATTGAAAGATAAGTTGACACATGCTCCTTTACTCCAACTTCCTGATTTTAATAAGACTTTTGAGCTTGAATGTGATGCTAGTGGAATTGGATTAGGAGGTGTGTTATTACAGGATGGCAAACCTGTTGCATACATTTCTGAAACATTGAGTGGGCCTAGTCTGAACTATTCTACTTATGATAAAGAATTATATGCTCTTGTTCGGACCTTAGAAACATGGCAACATTATTTATGGCCCAAAGAATTTGTTATACATTCTGATCATGAATCTTTGAAACACATTAAAAGTCAAGCAAAACTGAACCGTAGACATGCTAAATGGGTTGAATTCATTGAGACTTTCCCTTATGTCATTAAACACGAGAAGGGTAACGAAAATGTTATTACTGATGCATTGTCTCGTCGTTATACTATTCTTTCACAACTTGACTTTAAAATATTTGGTTTGGACACTAGTAGAAACAGGGTCATCTGTCCCGGTTGGTAAGGGCCTTTTGTCCCGGTTGTTGAACCCGGACTAAAGGGTCGTTACTAATGCACTAGCCCTTTAGTCCCGGTTCTTACACGAACCGGGATAGATAGGCCTCCACGTGGCCGGTGCGGCAAGCCCAGGCAGGAGGGCCTTTGGTCCCGGTTGGTGGCACTAACTGGGACCAATAGGCATCCACGCGTCAGCATTTCAGGGGCTGGGGTTTTTGTTTTTTTAAGGGGGGGGGGGTTTGGGGTTTTGGGGGGTTAATTTAGGTGTTTCATATATTGTGTTAGCTAGCTAATTAATAGAGAGAAGTGTCCTCTCTTATCTCCGTGCTTGGTCGACTCTACGTACTATATACGTATAGAGAGGAGTAGACACGCTAGCTAGTAAGCAAATGAAGGAAACAGAAGATCGTCATGAACATATATATGCATACAGAGAGAAGTGATATCGACCACCTCTCCTTCTCCGAGAGATTGGTAGAACAACAAGTTCTCTTATATCTATCCGACACTACCGGCTACATATATACAATAATTATCTCTTACAATATAATCTCCTAATTATATATGAACATAGGGTCCACATAGTATTCTCCGTTTTCAGCGATCACGTGGTCAAGGAGGAATGCCGCCAATTCCTCTTGAATTGCTCTCATACGATCTGGTGGTAGGAGTTCATCCCGCATCCGAAAGATCTAATTTGAAGAAGGGGTCAATACATATATATATATGAATAAATGAAACTCAACACAAATGATGGTAATAAAATAAAATTGTGAATATTATTCCTTACGCACTTCATATTGTTCGTCAGAGTAGCCCCGCTCACAGGTCGTGTAGCGGATGGACTCGCAAACGTAGTATCCATAGAAACCATTCCCTTGTTGCTGCCACAACCACTTTACAAGAAATAGAGGTCAATCAAACTGAGAAGCAAGCATGCTAAATGGTATTGATGAAACTAGCGCTTGAATCACTAGGAGATGCGTGGAACATGCTACTATAGTACTTACTTTCGGGTGTCTAAATTGCAGCTTCTTCGGCAGTCTCGGAGCTTTTTTGGTGGATAATGATCAATTTAACTTACTTCTCGAGCATTTGAATCATGTCCACATAGTCCTGGGGATCTCTTCGTCTCGAGTCTAAGACGGTTACTAGTCCCTGCTCAAGCTTAATCTCTAGGAGAATATAGTGGAAGCTGCGCCCGCATGCACAAGTCATCAATTACATTACTGTAACCTGGACTAATAAGGGAAACCGAATATGCACAAGACAGTAACACTCACTTGAAGTTGTAAGGAAAGAGTATTATATCTTTGTTTTCATTTATTACCAACGATCGTAGCAAGTTGGCCTCGGTATTTTCGGCATGATATTTAACCTCAGTTGCATCTGTGAGATTTGTGTTAATGAATCCAATATCACCGATTTGTCTTTTCTTCAATTCGGCGATCTTCAATCTGCATAATATAGTGAGGATAATTATAAATACATGCAATGAAAGAGCTGACCTATATAGAGAGACTTAATGACAGAAGTAGTACTACTTACAGACAGTAGCAAGTGATCGTTCATTTATCGAGGGCCTTTCGATTGAAAAACTGGAAGAACTCCTCAAATGGAACATTCAACATTTCAATTCCCACGAGGTCATGCTCCTCTTTAACTCTCAGCGTCAAAGTATTCCTCCCCCCAGACTCTCTGAAGGTTTTCATGTACCAATCATGTAATCTTCGCATCATCGTTGTTAGAGATCTTTCATCTTTGACGAGAGGCTTCCCGTACTCGTATCTGTGTTCATCCACCTCCAAGAAATCATAATGTACATCGTCGGGCGGGTAATCTCCAAGATTGCTATAACCGGGCACCATCCTCGGATCATTAGCGACGATGTCGCTAGACACCTTGAGCGGGGGGCACGATCGGTTCGCTTGTTCGCCGAGCTGTCCAATTTTTTTCCCAGCTCGTCATTCTTTTAACCTTTGATCACTGACAGTACTTCCCGACCGCTCCGCTTCGACAAATGTCTTTGCAATAATGCGCTCATAGTTGCCTTTCGGCGGAGACTTTGGTGGTTTTATCAGGGCAGCCAGAGTGCGCTTCCTTTCACCGGATCTACCTTCTCCTCCGGAGGTGGATGTTTCTTTGCTTTCACCCCTTCAAAGAAGTTCGTCACTTCAGCTCGCACGATCTTCGTGGTTTCCTCCTCGGTCCTCTCGTATGGTAACTTCTCTGGAGTCTTCAGAGAAGGACTGAATCTGTATTGCCTCCCGCCTCTGGCTGTACTGCTAGACGCCGGCAGAGCAGACGGAGCGGCTGCGGCTGTCTTCTTTCCTTGCTTACGAGGCGGAGGAGAAGGACTACGACGCGCCGGAGCAGCCGGAGCGGCGGCGGGTCTCTTCCGCCCTTGCTGACGAGGCAGAGAAGGAGGAGGCTGGCTGCTCGGGTGCGCGGGCGCAGGCGGAGAAGGAGGCAGAGTGCCGCCACGCGCCGGAGAAGGAGGCTGAGTGCCCTAATCACTCGCCGGAGGAGGAGGCGGAGTGCCCTTACTCGCCGGAGGAGGAGGAGGAGGCGGAGGCGTCTAGTTCGGAAGGTTGATGAACTCCTTCCTCCATAGGCATGGAGTCTTCAGAGCATAACCCAGCCGAGTCTCCCCTTCACCGGTAGGGTGGTCAAGCTGGAGGTCCTCAAATCCCCCCGTTATTTCGTCCACCGTCACCCTAGCATATCCTTCTGGAATCGGACGACAGTGAAAAGTTGCGCCGGGTTTAGGAGGTCGAACAGAGCCGACAGCCGCCTTGACTTTGAAGTTCTACCATTGCGTCATAAGGTGGCAATGTTGAGACTCCGTGATAGCATCCACGTGGTAGCTAGCAGGAGCCGTCAAGACATGCTCCGGCTGAAGCAGCTCGGTGGAAGCCACGCTGCTTCTCCGCTTAGATGGCGGGGTAGTTTCGGCAGGTCGCTTGCTGCGCGCTACGTCTCGTTCCTCTAGCGCTTGAATCCTTTCGTGCAGCTTCTGAATTTGGGTGTGCTCCACTTTTTTCCTCCTCTCATGGCATTTGTAACCGCCTGCGTCCGGAAAACCAGCCTTCCACGGAACGGAGCCTGGCGTGCCTCGTGTCCGTCCAGGGTGCACAGGATTCCCGAGGGCCATTGTGAGCTCGTCCAGGGTGCACAGGATTCCCGAGGGCCATTGTGAGCTCGTCCAGGGTGCACAGGATTCCCGAGGGCCATTCTTGGGCTTATACCATTGGTGGATGCTGATCGGGATCTTGTCCCTAACAAGAACCCCGCACTGAGCAGCAAATGCTTCCTTTGTCCGGATGGGTTCAATCGGTTGGCCGTCGCGCGCGATTGCTGTGATCTCAAACCTTTCATCCGAGCGCAACTTTTTCTTCGGGCCTCGTCTCTTTACCGAAGTTGTGCTCGATCTGGAGGGCTAGAAAAAAGAAGAAAGACGAGAGTTAATTAATATGTGTACATACCAAAACAATGAATGCATCAATTAGCTAGTCAGCACAGGCTTAACTAATATATTTACCTGGCCGGACTTTGTTCGGTCACCGGAGCCGTCACCACGGGCTCCTTCTTGCACCAGTATTGGGTCACCGGAGCCATCATAATCATGTCTTTCCTCCTCCACTCTTCGATCACCGTAGCCTGCTTCTTCACCCTGTTTTTCCAGACCATCATTGTCGTTAAGATACGACAAGACATCACCTCCGGCTAAGATTATGTCCCCAACACCTCTTCTGCTTCCTCGTCTCGTCCGTGCTCCATTGTTTCTGCAAATATTACAACATGGCAATTATTACACAAACATGACAGCAGGTGGATATATTAGTGCAAACGTAGACCTAGCTTATTCCGGGTTTGGGGTGGCCTCGGCAACGCTTCAAGGGCAGGGGCGCGGCCGGAGGGGGTAGGAGACCGACATTGTTTTTTCTAGGGTTTGGGTGTCCTCGAGAGTTTTGGTCGAGCGAGAGGGCCGGGGATGCTCCCGTGGTATAAGTTATCACGGTCGAAGTTATCCGGGAGGGGGTTATATCGATAACGACAACATACATACATGGGAAAATAATGTTATCGGGGAGGGGGTAGGTCGAACCCCCCCCCCCTCGTGTTGAAGTTATCGGGACACGGGGTATATCGACAATGACATATCTGATAAAAAATAAGAAGACGAAGAAGAAATAAAAAGAGGAGAAGAAGATATTAATAGAGGAGAAGATTGAAGAAAAAATGAAAAAAAAGAGGAGAAGAAGAAAGGAATAGAGGAGAAGAAGAGAAAATAGAATATTCTATTTTCTCTTCTTCTCCTCTATTCCTTATTCTATTTTCTCCGCTTCTCCTCTATTCCTTTCTTTTTCTTCTTTTTTCTTCTTCTTATTTTCCTTTTTCCTCTCCTTCTTTTTCTTCTTCTTCATTATCTTCCTAGCTAGATATATAATACTTTTCTAAAAATGTAACTTTTGCATATATAAAACTTTTGCTTCTTTTCCTTCTTTTCCTAAATATATAAAACTTTTCTAAAAATGAAACTAACCTAAAATGTACTAAATCAGAGAACATATATAGATAAAACTAACCTAAAATGTACCCAAATGTACTAAAAATCTAACTTTTATATGCATAGAGAACATACATACATATATAAATTTTTATAAAAATGCAAAAAACAAATCATCATATATATGAACAAAAAATCTAAAAAAAGGACATATAATCAGATATACACACATACATTACTCACACATATACATATAATCTGGAAAAGACACATCATAAATATGTGAAAAAACAGAGGAGAGGACAGGGGGGCGGCGCCGGCCTGACCAAGGAGAGGTGCGGCGTGGTCGGGGCAGGGGCAGAGGCACGGCGCCGACGTCGGTGTAGAGGGCGGCGACGGCGGCGTGGTCGGGGCAGGGGCGACGGCGGCGTGGTCGGGGCAGGGGCGATGGCGTCGACGGGGCAGAGGGCGGCGACGGCGGCGACGGGGCGGGTCGGGGGCGCGGCAGAGGCACGGCGAGGGCGCGCGGCGCGGTCGGGGGGCAGGGGCGACGGCGGCGTGGTCGGGGCAAGGGCGATGGCGTCGACGGGGCAGAGGGCATCGACGGGGCGGGTCGGGGGCGCGGCAGAGGCACGGCGAGAGCGCGCGGCGTGGTCGGGGGGCAGGAGCAACGGCGGCGTGGTCGGGGCGGGGGAACGGCGGCATGGTCGGGGGCGCGGAGGCACGGCGAGCTCGGGCAGCCTGGCGGCGTCGTCGGAGGGATCGAAGAACTGACGAAATTTTCACAAGTGCTGGCTTATATAGCGAACCCATTGGTACCAGTTGGTGGCACAAACCGGTACCAATGCCACCCTTTAGTCCCGGTTGGTGTCACCAACCGGGACCAAAGGCCTCTTTTCAACAGCCCAAAGCGCGGGAAGCGGCGGCCTTTGGTCCCGGTTGGTGGCACCAACCGGGACTAAAGGGGGGGCATTGGTCCCGGTTGTTGCCACGAACCGGGACCAAAGGGTGGCATTGGTCCCGGTTTGTGCCACCAACCGGGACCAATGGCCTTGCACAGCGGCGTGGTGGTGGGAGTTTAGTCCCACCTCGCTAGTTGAGAGCGTCGACTACCTGTTTATAGGCACTACTGCCTCCTTTCTCTCGAACTCCTCTGAACTGCACGCCTATGGGCCTAATTTGACACTGCTTTGCCTGTGGGCCAGCTGGGCCTTTTGCGGGCCTGAATCCTGGCCCAACTAGCTGGGTTTCTAGTCGTATTCAGGCCGTGGTGGCCGAGGAGGTGGCATTTTTATATTTTTTTTCCAGTTTTTCTGTTTTCATTGTTGCTTTATTTTTTTATTTTGTTTCTACTTACAACAAAATACTTATTGTTGCTATTTTATTTATTTTATTAAGGTTCATTTATTTGGTTTTTTTATAGTTTATTTTATTTTATTTTGATTCTACTTATTTATTTTATAAAAGTTTATTTTATTTTGTTTCTACTTATTTATTTTATTTTATTTTACTTTGTTTCTACTTGTTTATAAAAGTTTATTTTGTTTATAGTTATTTATTTTATGAAAATTCTTTTTGCTTTTAATGTTTTGAACAGAAAATACTTTGATAATTTTAGTTGCATAAATTCTATATAAATTTAGTTTCAATAATACTAGAGGTTTATAAAAGCCTTTTAGTTGATTCCTTCAGTACCGGTTCTTTCTGCCCTTTCTGACTTCATTTGTTATTTTTCATGCATTTATTGATTATTTTGAGCTATAAGACCCTGAAATTTAAAAGCATTTCAAATGAACTCTGAAAAGGTTGAAAGTTGGCATGGTATCATCATTTCATCCACATAGCATGTGCAAGAAAGTTGAGAGGGTTACGGCAAAAACTGAATGCACTTCGTGTACAAAACGGACAATGGTATCATACTCGTCTGTTACAAAGTTGGCATGGTATCATCATAATAGTTGCGGGAGAAAGTCTTCCCTTTTTCTTCGGTTGTGTCATTTGCTTACTGCGCCGTAACCATGGATAATCTTCATCGTTTATCAGGATGCTTGGGTCAGCCTTGACTTTGAAGGGAGGAATTTCATGAAACTTTTCATAATCTTCAGACATGTCTGTCTTGCCCTCCACTCCCACGATGTCCCTTTTTCCTGAAAGAACTATGTGGCGCTTTGGCTCATCGTATGATGTATTCGCTTCCTTATCTTTTCTTTTTCTCGGTTTGGTAGACATGTCCTTCACATAGATAACCTGTGCCACATCATTGGCTAGGACGAACGGTTCGTCAGTGTACCCAAGATTTTTCAGATCCACTGTTGTCATTCCGTACTGTGGGTCTACCTGTACACCGCCTCCTGACAGATTGACCCATTTGCACTTAAACAAAGGGACCTTAAAATCATGTGCGTAGTCAAGTTCCCATATGTCCACTATGTAACCGTAATATGTGTCCTTTCCCCTCTCGGTTGCTGCATCAAAGCGGACACCGCTGTTTTGGTTGGTGCTCTTTTGATCTTGGGCGATCATGTAAAATGTATTCCCATTTATCTCGTATCCTCTGTAAGTCAATACAGTCGAAGATGGTCCCCTGGACAACAAGTACAGCTCATCACAAACAGTGTTGTCACAGTGTAGTGTGCTTGAGACCAAGAATATCCGTCCCTGCATATTATTGAGTCCCCTCCAAGCGTGCCTTTTCCTGTCAGTCTCCCCTCATACCGCGATTTAGGGAGACCTATCTTCTTAAGGCCAGGAATGAAGTCAACACAAAACCCAATGACATCCTCTGTTTGATGGCCCATGGAGATGCTTCCTTCTGGCCTAGCGCGGTTACGGACATATTTCTTTAGGACTCCCATGAACCTCTCAAAGGGGTACATATTGTGTAGAAATACGGGGCCCAGAATGACAATCTCTTCCACTAGATGAACTAGGGGACGTGCGTCGTGATATTGAAGAAGGATGGTGGGAACACTAGCTCGAAACTGACAGGACATTGCACCACATCACTCCTTAGCCTTGGTATGATTTCTGGATCGATCACCTTCTGAGAGATTGCATTGAGGAATGCACATAGCTTCACAATGGCTAATCGGACGTTTTCCGGTAGAAGCCCCCTCAATGCAACCGGAAGCAGTTGCGTCATAATCACGTGGCAGTCATGAGACTTTAGGTTCTGGAACTTTTTCTCTAGCATATTTATTATTCCCTTTATATTCGACGAGAAGCCAGTCGGGACCTTCGTACTAAGCAGGCATTCAAAGAAGATTTCCTTCCCTTCTTTGGTAAGAGCGTAGCTGGCAGGACCTTCATACTGCTTAGGAGGCGTGCCGTCTTTTCCGTGCAAACGTTGCAGGTCCTCCCGTGCCTCAGCTGTATCTTTTGTCTTCCCATACACGCCCAAGAAGCCTAGCAGGTTCACGCAAAGGTTCTTCGTCACGTGCATCACGTCGATCGAAGAGCGGACCTCTAGGTCTTTCCAGTAGGGTAGGTCCCAAAATAGAGATTTCTTCTTCCACATGGGTGCGCGTCCCTCAGCGTCATTCGGAACAGCTACTCCGCCGAGACCCTTTCCAAAGATTATGTGTAAATCATTGACCATAGCAAATACGTGATCACCGGTACGCATGGCGGGCTTCTTCCGGTGGTCTGCCTCGCCTTTGAAATGCTTGCCTTTCTTTCGACATTGATGGTTGGTCGGAAGAAATCGACGATGGCCCAGGTACACATTCTTCCTGCATTTGTCCAGGTATATACTTTCGGTGTCGGCTAAACAGTGCGTGCATGCGTGGTATCCCTTGTTTGTCTGTCCTGAAAGGTTACTGAGAGCGGGCCAATCGTTGATGGTTACAAATAGCATCGCGTGCAGGTTAAATTCCTCCTGTTTGTGCTCATCCCACGTACGTACACCGTTTCCATTCCACATCAACGTTCTTCAACTAATGGCCTTAGGTACACATCAATGTCGTTACCGGGTTGCTTAGGGCCTTGGATGAGAACTGGCATCATAATGAACTTCCGCTTCATGCACATCCAAGGAGGAAGGTTATACATACATAGAGTCACGGGCCAGGTGCTGTGATTGCTGCTCTGCTCCCCGAAAGGATTAATGCCATCCGCGCTTAAACCAAACCATACGTTTCTTGGGTCACCTGCAAACTCAGCCCAGTACTTTCTCTCGATTTTTCTCCACTGCGACCCGTCAGCGGGTGCTCTCAACTTCACGTCTTTCTTACGGTCCTCACTGTGCCATCGCATCAACTTGGCATGCTCTTCGTTTCTGAACAGACGTTTCAACCGTGGTATTATAGGAGCATACCACATCACCTTCGCAGGAACCCTCTTCCTGGGGGGCTCGCCGTCAACATCACCAGGGTCATCTCGTCTGATCTTATACCGCAATGCACCGCATACCGGGCATGCGTTCAGATCCTTGTATGCACCGCGGTAGAGGATGCAGTCATTAGGGCATGCATGTATCTTCTGCACTCCAATCCTAGAGGGCATACGACCTTCTTTGCTGCGTATGTACTGTCGGGAAATTCATTATCCTTTGGAAGCTTCTTCTTCAATATTTTCAGTACCTTCTCAAATCCTTTGTCAGGTACAGCATTCTCTGCCTTCCACTGCAGCAATTCCAGTACGGTACCGAGCTTTGTGTTGCCATCTTTGCAATTGGGGTACAACCCTTTTTTCTGATCCTCTAACATGCGATCGAACTTCAGCTTCTCCTTTTGACTTTCGCATTGCGTCCTTGCATCGACAATGACCCGGCGGAGATCATCATCATCGGGCACATTGTCTGGTTCCTCTTGATCTTCAGCAGCTTCCCCCGTTGCAGCATCATTGGGCACATCGTCTGGTTCCCCTTGATCTTCAGCAGCTTCCCCCGTTGCAGCATCATCGTATTCAGGGGGCACATAGTCGTCATCGTCCTCTTCTTCTTCGCCGTCTTCCATCATAACCCCTATTTCTCCGTGCCTCGTCCAAATATTATAGTGTGGCATGAAACCCTTGTAAAGCAGGTGGGTGTGAAGGATTTTCCGGTCAGAGTAAGACTTCGTATTCCCATATTTAGGGCATGGACAACACATAAAACCATTCTGCTTGTTTGCCTCAGCCACTTCGAGAAAATCATGCACGCCCTTAATGTACTCGGAGGTGTGTCTGTCACCGTACATCCATTGCCGGTTCATCTGCGTGCATTATATATAATTAAGTGTGTCAAAAACCATTACAGAACATCATGAATAGATAATTAAGTGACCAAATTAATAGAAGTTCATCATCACATTAAAACCAAAGTACATACATAGTTCTCATCTAACAACATATAGCTCTCCAGAGCATCTAATTAATTAAACCATACATCTAAAGTAAGAATTTTTTTCTTTCAGAAAGAAGATAAGAACAAGAGGCTCACCACGGTGGTGCCGGCGACGAGATCGGCGCGGGCGATCGACGGCGGTGAAGACGGGAATGGGACGTGACGGGCCACTAAACCTAGACAAATCTCGAGGAAAATGGAGCTTTGAGGTCGAGCTTCGAGAGTTGAAAGCTTAACTAGTGTGGCTCGGGCATTTCATCGAACACCTCATGTGCATAGGAGGTGAGCTAGAGCACCACAAAGCCCTCCCCTCGCTGGCCAGAGAAAAACAGAGCACTGGAGTGCTCTGCTCGCGGGCGAGGGGTATATATAGGCACCTCATTCACTACTAGAAAAAGGCTTACTAGTGGCGCACCAGTTTTGCCTACTAATGGCGCACCACTGGTGCGCCACTAGCATCACGCCACTAGTAATTTTTACTAATGGCGCACCGCTGGTGCGCCATTAGTATCTGGTACTCTAGTGGCGCACCAGGCAGTGCGCCATTAGTATAGGCCCCGGTGCGCCATTAGTATGCCTCCCAGTGGGCATGTGCTTTGCCATACTAATGGCGCACTGGTGGGTGATGCGCCATTAGTAACCTTTGGCATACTAATGGCGCACATCTGGATGATGCGCCATTAGTATGTATATTAGGGAATTTTTTTTCTTTTCTGATATTTGCACAGATTACAAAATATATTATTGGACAGAATATAAACAGCACCACACAGCAACAGCAGATTCATCGAATACAATAGAAGATTAGTCTCCGAATACAATTCATCATATTAGTCTCCGAAATCAAAAGACCGAACAAAGATAGAACATTACAAGTCACGAGACCGCGAGTAGCGAGTTTGTCGAAATTAATACTAATCCTAACAAGTCCTACTAATCATCATCATACAACTTCTACTCGTTATTAATAACAAGTCATACGATCATCATCCTCACAGTCATCGAACCAACCCTACTTAATTGTTCTTAGCACATGATCATCAGTATTAGGTAGGACCGAAATACCCTCTTTAAGGTAAAATAGCATAAAACAATATAGACCCTGACTCTCCATTATGGAGAATGGAGATCATCCTGTCTCCAATTCTTGCGCCTCGCTTCCTTTTGCTTCCAAGAAGCTCCTTGCGACTGTCCATACATTTTTTCCATTCTTTGATTTGCATGTCTCCACTTCTTTTAGAAATCCGGTATGGACAGTTGAGATTCGTAGGATGACCTAGTTGTATATTCAAAACATCAAGCCTACCATTCTGATACATGAAATGAGGCACACAATCCTCTGGGATTATCTGTTGAAAAACATAGTAATAACTTCATAGTTAGCAATGATAATGTACTAGTTTTAGAACTATGCAAAATATGCACGGATGTCGTAATAGTAAGAAATTTTACCAGGGTATCTCCATAGTAGTTACCGTAGTTCAACACGTGCACTAGTGGCACGTATTGAGGACCATAATGATGAGGAGTTTGATTGTAGATATTGTAATTCTCAATATCAGTACAAAATCCGACCAGATGAGTTTTCTCCTTATAAGTTAACTCGGAGCCATCGGTGTAGTGGGTTTTGTCTACCATTTTCCGCACATTTTTTGAACAATCAAAATAAGCTGTCAATGGAAATAAGTTGTCAACTATTTTGAAATAAACAATATAGATTAGTTAATAATTAACTATGTTTGAGAAACTCACATAGCGGTAGAACTGGAGGCGTATCAACAAGGACCCAAATGTCCATATTGTCTTGGTCGATGCCAGGATCACCAAGATCCATGGTGATAAGCATACCGTCATCAAAACCATACATCTTGCAAAATGCTTCCCAATTTTTGCAACCAAAATGGGTTACGCTCTCAGCATTATACAGATTTACTTCAAAATCCACATCATGATATGTCCTTAGGTGAATTTTCTTCGTTTCAAAATTTTCATGATCTTCAAAATCCATCCTCTCCAAGACATAGCGTCTTGCATGGCATGGGATAAACTATACTCGAATTGTAAAAGATGAAATTACACGTTGGAATAGTTGAAGTCATGCTTAATTATGAAAAAAAAAACATGTCGTCGTTGCGTACCGTTTCAACTTCGAAGGTCTCCTCGAGCTTAATGCTGAAGCGCCGATCATCGTCCAGGTGAGGCATGTCGCACAGACCTTGACCGTCGTGGCACCAGTCGCACTCCCCCGAGAGACTTTCGTCGTCCGATGACGACATTTCCTATGTTCATAATTCAAAACTACATCATCTCTGTTGGGTCCAATAAGATAATCCACAGTGTGGTGAAAACACGCCCTTCGAACTGGTTTGAGCAATTGGTGAATGGAGATGGTCTATGATTTTCAGTAGTAAGAAGTGAAGTGGTAATTTTGAGAGCTAATGGTTAGGATGAGTGGTTCCTCTTTTCTGTTTAGCTTTACAATAGAATATTGTTAGTCATGCACACTTGTGCATTTTCAGCCAGGCCCAGTGGAGTTGGCCTAAAAACATTTCTTTCTTTAAGCCTGCTACATCCATCTCAAGTATTTATGGTCAAGGGTTAGCAGGGCCATCCAAATAGAATATGTTGGGGTTTGTCGACGCCGAGGCGCCCTAAAAGCCTAAGCTTTCATCATTTAGGTTTCTATCGACACCGAGGCACCCTAAAAGCCAAGGTTTTATCCTTTAGGGTTTGTCGACGCTGAGGCACCCTAAATGCTAAGTTAAGTTTTCATCATTTAGGGTTTATCGATGCCGAGGGACCCTAGGTTGACTGATATATATGGGTATCTTCTAATAATACACCCTATCAAGAAAAGGGAAGGAGAATTCTAAGTTGGGCCTAATCACTTGGCTCTATTGCCACCTATGGTTTAATGCAGAAAGAATAAAGGGGCAGTTGATCCTACTTAATTAAGTACTAAGATACCCCGGCCCATGCATTAGTCGCAAGTGCCCCATATGTCCTATTTTTAGCAAAGTCATGCTAAAATTCACGAAAAATTTCAGCATGACCTTTGCTGAAAATAGGACAAATGGAGTACCCGAATTTGCCGGAACGGAAGTTAATCGACATTCCGGCAAACTCAAGGGCCTCTCGGGGTACCTGCAAAATCATCACGACACGATGGTCGGAGACAAAACCCAGCAAACTAGCACCACAATGTGCCTCTACTTTCATATGGATGAAAAGGCCACAGACCATATGGTCCTCTGCTTTCATATGGACAAAAAGCAGCTCAACTTATGTGAGCTTCCATTCCAGATCTAATAGGTCACCCAACAAAATCAGCTCAACTTAGACTGTGAGCAAACTACCTATTGAAGCAAAGGCAAATATCTCTGAAGTCTGAACTAAAGCAGGGTTTCCTTGCTAATGATCCACAGTCCCACACTACTGAATGGGTTTTTGTAGAAACAAAACAGACATCACAGGAGAGAAGTCCCAGTGGACAAGTCAGAATGGCATAAAAACATGACTGCATACATTAGGGCATATGTGATTTTGGTACAGCTACACTACTGCAGGCTGCATACATTCAGTCATTCTAAAATTTATTTTAGTCTACTACTAAAATTCAGCACTAGCATATCTTCAACACTCCAATTTCTTTCAGTTTTGGCAGTTTATTTCCAGCTTCAAAATTTCAGAGAATTAGAATAAGGAGAGTAGGAAATGAAAAAGAATTATGCTCAAAGAACAATGGTAACAGCAAAATATTGAAACCTTTGGTAAGCATTATATTACAAAAAAACAAGATATGCAGTACTATACAATATCCATAACCAGAAAACAAGACATGCATAGGCTATATTTGAAACAAGATATTTTGCCAATCTTAGTTAACTGAAACTATCTACAATTCATGTGTTCAAAAATTAGTAGTGCCTCATTGTTAAGGTGCTGTTCAAGCTTCTTATATGGATCAGATGGTATGATTTGTGGTCCTAGGAGATTTAGTTTGGGGGTCATAATCTCCAACCTCATCACAAAATACTACTACTGCTGCTGCATATGATTCATTCCCTAAGCACAATATACTACTACTACTGCTACATCATATCATAGGAAATAATTGCCACTGATATCATTCCAACCTCTCAAGTGGAAGATGACCCAGCTAACTGAATTTAGTTTCAGTAAGGTTTTCAGTAAAGCCAAATTAACTGAATTTTCAGTGAATTTAACAACAGGAATTTTCTTGCTGGCATATCTGAGAAACTTTAATTTCTCATAATTTATCAGCATGCTAGTCAACATCAAAGCTCTCCTTGTTTCGAAAGTAACTAGAACAACAATTGTGCAGACCTGGCAATTTTTTTGCACTGCAAATTCACACTGGCATTGCAAATCGTCAGGTGTAGTACTGGCATTGCATTGCAAATTCACCATAATCCCTCATGACAGTTAGATGGAGTAGCACTCATGATTAACAGGATGGCACCGATGGCCTGGAAGTGATCCATGGAAGAACTCACCTTGATGGGCGCGGTCGCAGACGAGGTCGTAGACGGCGGCGGAGCAGAGACGAGGTCGCAGACGCGGTCGTGGTGCTCCGGTGGACGCCGGCGTCGAGGAGGCTGCGGGCGGCGATCCGGAGGAAGGGGCCCGTGATGTCGTCGGCGTCCTTGGCCGCCTTCTTGACCTTTCGAGCAGAAGAAGGCACGG